>NC_083229.1:17511571-17574384 GCF_032191835.1 Heteronotia binoei | reverse complement strand
GTTCAAATGAATATAACCAGGGTGACGAGGGAAGCATTTCTGTGCTCACGATGGAAGCTTTGAAACTGGAGAGTGAGTGAGTTATAATCAGGCCTCAGATGCTAGCGTAAGTTTGGGGACAGGACTAAACCAGGATTAAAGGTCTAGTGTGAAATTGGTCAATATGTGACCAAAGTACAGTAACCTCAGTTTAGTCGTTTTAGCTGCTATGAGTTTATTTGATCTACAACCCACTGATTTGTCTTTTTGGCAGTCCACGTAATCTGTGAAAACCCTCCTCTAATCCTACACTTGAACAGTGTTCCCTCTAAGCTGAGTTAGCGTGAGCTAGCTCACAGATTTTTAGCCTCCAACTCGCACATTTTTGTCTTCGCTCAAGAAAAATGGCCCCGGAGCACAATAATTTATGCAGTTGCTCACAACCTTTAATGCCAGCAGCTCACAAAGTAAAAAAATTCTGCTCACAGGACTCTGCAGCTTAGAGGAAACATTGCACTTGAAATGAATCAACTTTCTTCCCATCAGCTTTCTTCACTGTCCAGATTTCACACCCATGCATTTGTACTGAATTAACTTGCGTTCGGTTACAAGCTATCAAGCGAGATGGGTAAATAAGAGTAGATGGATAGATAGCAGGGGTGGCCAAACTGTGGCTCGGTTGAAGCTCCCGCCACCCTGTTGGCTAGCTTGGAGAATGCATGTGAATTCAAAGTTGCTTTCTTTCCACCTCTGTGTCCCTCAACTCCCATCTATTTCCTTCCTTCCTGGCTCTCAAACATCTGACACACACCTTGCGGCTCTCAAACATCTGACATTTATTCTATGTGGCTCTTACATTAAGCAAGTTCGGCCATCCCTGATACATACCATTGGCTTGATTTAAGAGAATGGATGAAGAGCACACAGTTGGAGGGTAAAACTACTTTTTCAAATAAGGATAAACCATCCTTCGCAGGAAAAAAGATACGGAGAGGCTTATATATTTGGTGGAGTAATGGATAGAGAATTCAATACCTTAAGAATCTGTTTTCTCATCTAAAGGCGTCTGCTCAAGGACAGCAAATACAATTAGGAGCATTCTCTCCTGTTCAGGTAGTGTATGCAGTTAGCCTCTCACAAGCCATGTGGAAAACAAGGGCATTTTGTGAAAGGACAGGTTTCTTATTGGCTCCTTAGGATATTGAGGTGTCTATTTGCATATGTTCATGGTTCTTTACTACTTATAACGACAAGGTCATTTTCAGCCTCTGTACTTCCACAAGAGTAAATCAATCAGTTGTGCTCGGTCAGTCGGATAAAGCCATTCCTGACAAAAACGTCTCTCCCCCCAAAAGGAGCCCCTCACCAGGCTGACGACACAGGACAGACACAAGCCATTGCAAAGTTACAAATTTATTTTTTCTTTGAAATAAATACAAACAATTCTTTTAATAAACTCTCCCGAAATAGACAAGTTCAGCCTCTCAATTACAAGTCTGTGCTCCTTTTTACAAACCACCAGGAAAACTCTTCAAGTTGTCATTTTTTTTTTTTAAAAAGTAGGCAATTCACCGATACAAGAGTTCAGTTATCTGGAATGACTCCCCCCCCTCTGATATTCAGGCGTTGAGAAGCTGGATGCTTTGCATGAGCAATATCTGAAAATCATTAGGCTATGTTAACAATTGCGATGTAGCGAAGAGATAAAAAAGCCAGTGTGTGGGTGTGAAATCTAGAATGCCCATCTACGCTGGAAATCGGCTGGGTTGCCCATGGCTTCCCAAAATATAGTTCTTCAGATAGCCTTAAGATAGCAGAATCAGCCTCTCCCTCTCCATTTACAATCATTAAATGCATCACCATCTTGCATCTCTCTCTACCACAAACTATGTGGGGCACGTTTTTGCCCAGCGGCAGGCAAACTTTAATAGTGATTTATTTTAGGCCCAATCAGTGTGGCAGTTGAACGCACCGTACTTCAACCACCCTACAAGTTTTCCACCATTCTAAGCCTATTTACTGTCAGGCTCCATTAGATAATCCTGTAAACAACGGCCAAAACCCCCCCCTTATTCAGGCGGGAGAGATCAGAGAACGCACCCCGCAGGGAACCAGAGCGCCCCCACCTGCTGTTCCTCACTGCCAAGTGCTATTACCCAAAGAGGTATCATTATGCCAACTAGCTCTCCCGCTGCCTTCGAGATGCAAGAACAAAGCCTTGAACAGAAGTAGGTTTCTCAGTGATTTGGATCTTGCCGTCAGGCAGATAAAAGCAGTTTCAAAAGTTCTAAAAAAAGAGGGAGCGCTGCAACAAGTCGTCAGGTAGCAAGAAATAAAAGGCTTTTACGATCTTGTTTGCCTGGAAGTTGCACTGTGCCCCCTATTTTAATGTAGGAAAAACTGGCCCCGCGTACGACTCAAGAGGCCAAAAATATACAATACCATTCGATTATTTAAATATGTACAGATCTGAGTAAGTCCAGATTCGACAGGAGGCTGGAACTTTTATTTTGTAAGACAAAAAGTCTCCCATCGGGCATTATCCTTTTCAAAGGAAGCTTCTACACTAATGGGGCATTTTTTTTTTTTTTTAAATTCAAATTTGAGAAAAAGTTATAGGACCTGCTTTGAAGACTGCCACCAGTGTTAGCTTTCCCACTGGATAAATTTTTAAAGAAATGTACAATTAGTTGGAGGAAAAGAATAGCAGCAACCTCTGTTAGGGAAACAGAGCAACTGAGATGTTTGTTTTATTGGTCCCCGTGGAACTCTGGGAGGGGAAGAAAGCCATGATACAGAAAATGCTTTGGGTTAAATATCAAATATCATGACGCACAGTGGGTGGCAGTTGGGTCTCGATTACAACTCCGGCTTCTTTCACTTAACAGGAAACCTCCATCGACTTGGGGCTCGATTGTTCGGCATTGTTTGCTGAATTGGGAGTGAGCTCAATGCGGGTGTCTGGGTGAGAGCGGTTCCGGGCATCGTCGCTGGTATGAGACCTGCTGCGGACTGCCTCTCCAGTGTGGGATCTACTTCTCACTCCCTCGCCAGTGTGGGATCTACTCCTGCTTCCTTCTAAGGAGGCGATGCTGGAACCAGAAGCCGTTCGGGATCTCATTAGCCTGGTCATGCTTGCGGAAGGCACTGGAAGGGGGGGAAAAATCATATGTTAGAGAGAGAGATGCTGGCCTATCAGTAGGACAGTCTTCTTTTAATATAAATGTTATGTGAACTAATATAAATATCAATAGTGCTCCTGCCTGGCTCATTGGAGCCATAAGGACTGAGCTTGGGGACTTGGGAACAATGGGCAGGAGGATCCAAATCCCTGCTGCTCTGCTCCAATCACGGGCCTCCTGCTGGTTTGAGTGATCCAATAACGTGCTTGCGTGGGAACCCAGAGCTGTATATAGTTGGCCCCATGGGCCCAGTTCTCCAGTCTTTGTAGAGCCGCCACCTACCATGCTGTATCTAATAAAGAGCCGATTATCACTTCCACCTCGCCTCTTCAATGCACTGAACCCACTGTATTAGAATAAATTAGGTGGGTGAATGACCACCGCACAAGCTGAAATCGATAAGAGTGTCAAATTCTGCACAGTTGTGACCGGGGCTTTTTTTTGTAGCAGGAACTCCTTTGCATATTAAGCCACACCCTCCTGATGTAGCCAATCCTCCAAGAGCTTCCAGTAGGCCCTGTACTAAGAGCCCAGTAAGCTCTCGGAGGATTGGCTACATCAGGGGTGTGTGGCTTAATATGCAAAGGAGTTCCTGCTACAAAAAGCCCTGGTTGTCACCAATGAACACTCCTTCCTCATTAATAAGGTTGTTTATTAAGTGGCTAAGCAGTTACGGCCCACATGATACTTTTTGCTGAAACTGAGGCAGGAGGCCTCAGTCCCCACAGTTATAGGTCCGGGTCCATCCGTTATACATGCAAAGCGCCAAAATCAACCAGTAGCTTTTCCCTCTATCCCCCCTACCCCCCAGCATTCCAGACCCCCTTGTAACAGAGAAACGCAAGCATACATTCTCCACCAACAAGGTAACAGGCCTTGGCCTCCCATTCCCAGGGTGGAAATGGCAACATTTAAGGTATAGACATAACAGGCAGAGCAGGCTAAGCAGGACCCTGAGAGGTTACATGAAGTCACTTGTAAAGCAATTCAAACATGGCCAGAGGCACTCTTGACATAAAGTGTACAAAAGACAGTCAAGATGAGCAGATAGCAACAGTCCAGTAATAATATTTATCAAGACAACGAGGTATGCATGCATCGATCCATTGGGAACTAAGTGCCAAAAGGAAAAGGGAAGATAAGGTAAGGAGCAGAACCTGAAAAACAGGTGGAAGCAATTAATAATTCAAGAAAGGAGATCTCCAGGTATAATCTTTAGAGCCCAAGAACAAAAATGGCTATGGCGCTTTCTGAAAACATACAAGAGGTGTGAAATCCCTGGGGACAGTGGACCAGATAGCCCAGAATGGCAAAGAGGTGGCATGGTGCTGAATTTCAGGTTTAGAAGGTAAATGTTATTTATCTTCTAGGCCAGATTTCAATTAGATAAGACTGGAATATATGTCAGAGAAAACATGAACATGAAGAAGACAACGACTGCAGATTTATACCCCGCCCTTCTCTCCGAATCAGAGACTCAGAACGGCTTACAATCTCCTATATATTCCTCCCACCACAACAGACAGACACCCTGTGAGGTGGGTGGGGCTCAGAGGGCTCTCACAGCAGCTGCCCTTTCATGGGAGCTATGGCTAACCCAACGCCATTCCAGCAGCTGCAAGTGGAGAAGGGGGGAATCGAACCCGGTTCTCCAAGATAAGAGTCCGCACACTTAACCACTACATTAAACTGGCTCCCTTATATTGAATGAAGCTGCCTTATATTGAATCAGACCCTTGGTCCATCAAAGTCAGCATCACCTACCAGTGTTCCCTCTAAGCCGAGTTAGTGTGAGCTAGCTCACAGATTTTTAGCCTCCAGGTCACACATTTTTGTCTTAGTTCAGGAAGGATGACCCCAGAGCACACTAATTTATGCAGCTGCTCACCATTTTAATGCCAGTAGCTCACAAAGTAGAATTTTGGCTCACAAGACTCTGCAGCTTAGAGGGAACATTGTTGCCTACCTAGACTGACAGAGGTTCCCCAGAGTTTTAAGTGGAGGTTGTTCCCCTCACCCACCACCTGATCCTTTCAGCTGGAGATGCCAGGGACGGAACCCGGGACTTTCTGCATGCCGCAGCCCCTCCCAAGTGTCACAAAGCACTCTTCATTCCCAACGGGTGTGTTTATCAATAATCCACTGGCCGGCTTCACATTCTAAACTCAAAGCCTATTTTTCAGTTTAAGCAAACAATACCGCGTGGCAATTTGTCAGAGCCTACTGCTAGTTTGCATCAGACGCGTACTTACTGTATCCCATTCCCTGAACAAAGTATTTGAAAGCTTCGGCAAGTTTTGCAGGCTGCAAAAGAAAGTATAATGTTTGAAGGTCATCAGTGCCGTAAATTGTTAATGGTTATATTTCATTCCGAACGTGGCCCTAGATTCAGATTATTAAATATACAGATTGGGAAGCATATAGAGGATACCGTTCTATAAATCTGGAGTAAAAGGTTTGCAGAAAAATCTATTTAAAAAGGGGGTGGGGGGGGGTGGGGCGGCAGCACAGGTTTAGATATCAGGCTAACAAGCTAGTCTGTTTTGTCCTGAAACTGCCATATATGAATTGGTCCTATTAACTAGGGCTTAAAAAAAAAAAGTAAGCAAACTGTCTCAGATTAAAAGTGCAATGTGTGCTAACCCCTCCCCCCCCAGCACAAAAACCTTAGAGAAGTGCACTGCATTTAAGGACTCACAATAATGCGTCTAAATTAAGGGTGGGAAGGTACCAGTTGAATATTAGGGAGCATTTTTACAGGAAGAGTTGTTGAACAGTAGAATCAGCTACTGAGTGAGGTGGTGAGCTCCCTTTCACTGGAAGACTTTAAGCAGCGGCTAGACAGATATTTGTCAGGGATGCTCTAAACTGATCCTGCATTGGGGGGGGGGGGGGTTGGACTAGGTGGCCTGGATGCCCCCCTCCAGCTCTATGATTCTATGGTTCTCAGACCACCATTTACCGGGGGCTACTTCCTTAATATTTCAACCTTAGGAGAAGGTGCCAAAAGAAGCTGCGTCCCGTAGGTGCCTCTGTGCAACCATTTACTGTAAGAATATTAGATTTGGGTTCAATCCAATACCACGAGGTTTTATTAGCAGATGGGAGTGAATCCATTATTTAACACAGGGAGATGAGCTACCCAAGGTCCCCAAAATGACTTTTGCCAAATCTTACCTGGGACACTTGAGGAAGACCACCACAGTCAGCCATCTGCAAGGATAAAAGATCAGCAAAAACGGGCCTTGTGCGTTCATTAAAGATTCCAAATTTTGTTAACACTCAACCAAACAAGGCATATTGCCAAGAGAAAGGGGTTATTGCAATCACATTGCTCATACACCTTGAGTTGTGATGTGTGACGATGGCCACACAAAAAGCAAGGACGATTTCTAAATTCACTCCTTGGGTGAGGGGGACACACTCTTCTGGTAATACACAATTCAACACCTTATTCTTCTAACACTAATGGCAGGCAGCACAGATGCATGTCTTAAGACGCTAAGGGAGAAGAAGAGGGAGCAGAGCTGCGCCCTTTCAGGACACGGTTCTTTCGCTGCTGCTGGCATCAAAGATGGTGAGTGCCGCACTGTTTTACCCGCCAATCAGCTGATCGGTTGGGGGGGGGTGCCCTTTAGATCGCCCGGAAGCGTGGCTCCACCGCCCTTCCGGGCTTTGAAATACACCTGGGGTGGGGAAGGGAGGGAGGAGGAGGTGGCAAACTAGGCATTTGTTTAGGGGAAAAGGGGGGGGGAGGCCAAATTCTGCGACCCTGACCTTCTAGCACCCTAGGCAACTGCCTAGTTTGTCTAGTGGGCGAGCCGGCCCTTCCTCTTTCCCTGCTGCCTTCCACCTTTCCTAACATTATCGCCTTTTCCAGTGACTCTCATATACTTTGATCACATCACGAGAAGACAACAGCCTCACTTTAGTTATTTTAATTTCTAGGAAAGGTTGAGGCTTGGTTTGATGTAGAATCCACTTATTTGTATTTCTGGCAGCCCCCAACAGCTTGTAACACAAGGAACCTGAGACCCTGCAAGGTTCCTTTCTGTTTCCGCTCTTGCTTGTGAACGAAGGTCAAGAGGTTCTACTGGTCGAACCAGCTTGTGTTTAAGAGAAGCATGCTGAGTATCGGTGGGCGCAGCAAAGGCAACCATGCTGACCATCTCCTAGATTAGACTGTTGAATCAAATAATCTCCATCCACTAAGTGAGAAGACCTTTCTCAATATGACTGGGAGTGGACTAAGAGGTGCCTTCAGATCCAGCTGTTCCTACCTAGGAAAGGAAAGGTCCCCTGTGCAAGCACCAGTCGTTTCCGACTCTGGGGTGCCGTCGCTTTCACGGCAGACTCTTTACAGGGTGGTTTGCCATTGCCTTTCCCAGTCATCTACGCTTTCCCCTCAGCAAGCTGGGTACTCATTTTACCAACCTCTGAAGGATGGAAGGCTGAGTCAACCCTGGGCCGGCGACCTGAATCCAGCTTCTGCCGGAATCGAACTCAGGCGGTGAGCAGAGAGTTCAGACCACAGAACTGCAGTACTTCTGCTTTATCACTCTGCGCCACCGGGCCGCTGTTCCTACCTAAGGACTCTGCAAATGCATATAAGCAAACTGTCCAACAGCAAAATTTCATCGGAAGGAGGAAGAGCTAACTGATTTTTCTCTGTACAGACTTAGGGCAGATGCATCTTGTCAGCTTGGGGGCCAGAGACAAACTGGTTTTTAGTCACATGACCCTCCAGATACAAACTCTCGTCAGGATTAGCATCCATTATGGAATGAGTTTCTAAATGCAGCCTTGGTAGCATTATCTTTTGACCTCTAACAATCCCTCAAGTTCTCCTGTATGTATAAAATGTAGGTCAGCAGCTCTGTATAACAGAAAGGGTGGGCAGAGCAGCCTTTCAACTTCCGGCTTTCACACCCTGCAGCTCTCTAGATATCCACACCATATATTCCCTGCCCAAGGGGAAGACCCTGCATTAGCACCAATGACTGTGCTCAAATTCGCAGACTGATTGAACAAACAGGTTTTTTTTCTTCTCTGCGGCTTATGTCTTACCTTTAAGAGAGTAGTCTTTGTTGGGTCCAGTTTAGCATTGCAGTCAACCTGGTTAGAAAGAAAGAAAGAAAGAAAGAAAGAAAGAAAGAAAGAAAGAAAGAAAGAAAGAAAGAAAGAAAGAAAGAAAGAAAGAAAGAAAGAAAGAAAGAAAGAAAGAAAGAAAGGGTGAGGTCCCTTTAACAGACAAATATCTCCAGGCATCCCTGCCGAATGGCAACATTCCTCAAGAGCGCAAGACCCTTCAGGTCACCCCTACACCTTCAAACAATGGATCGGTGCAGATTTCAGAAAGCCCCAGCGATTGCACTAAAATTCTGAACAACCGAAATAAGGTTTCTTTCTTGCAACAAACTTCAGATTTGCTGCTCCGTATCTGCCCCTGCTTCAACAAGAGGGAATAGATGTGCTTGCATCCTAACTTGTAGGAACGCAGCAGCACTCCCAGAAGGCAACTTCCCAACTCCCTTGTGGCCGCTGCAGGAAGCTGCAACCCTCCAAGTTCTGCTCCAGCAGGTCCGTGGGATGCTGGGAACGGCATGGGGAGGAGCCTGAAGCGGTACAAGGAAAACTGCTGAAAGTCACCGCCCTCTTCTGCAAGTATCATGACTTCTGAAAGCCTAAAAGGAGGTCAGGATCCATACTGGCATCTGGCCAGGGTCGCATAAGGTCATTGAGGGTACTGTATGTTTTCAATTTCAGGCTGTATCAGAACCTCTAACTCAGGGATGCCAAACATGCAGCCTGGAGGCCAAATCAGGCCCCCAGAGGGTTCCTATCAAGTCTGCAAGCAAGTCTGCTTCTTTTCCCCTCTCTCGCTTCCTTTTGCAGCACAGCTTGCTTTGCCAGGCTTGCTCAATCGCACAGGAGCTACAGAGCAAAGCCTCTATTTTCTCCACTGGCTGAATCCCCTCCCTTGGAGAGGAAAGGGGGGAGGGAGAGCTTGCTTTGCCAGGCTCTCAATCTCACAGGAGAGCTACTGAGCCAGGCCTCTCTTCCTTCTATTGGCTGAGGCTCTTCCTCCTCATACCGTGAGAGGGAAAGTGCCAGAGCTTCCTTTGCCTAGTTCCCTCAATCACACAAATCTTTAATTGTGTTTGTCTGTGTCTTTTTACAAAGTTTATATCTCCACTACTTAGCATTACACCTTTTATGACACATGGTCCTGCCTGACAAGGTCTCATTTATGTCAGATTTCGCCCTCATAACAAATGAGTTCAACATCCCTGTTCTAAATTGTTTGTAAATAATGCTACTTTTGCATAACTGTTCTATATTTATAGCTTATATTCACTTCCTTTAACATTGGGACTGTTAATTTGGATTCATTTCAACTTTTAGGTTCTTAGCTCATCTTTTTGGGTTGTTTCCCCCCCCCCCAACCCTTTTTGTTCTAATAACTTCAGTTAGATCTGCTAAAACACACTTTTAGCAAATACTAAATTTTCCATGAGAGGGATTCATTGTGGTCCAGAGAGCACAGGGCAACAGAACTGGGCACTCCGTTTCTCCATCCTGCACATTTTGATGTCCCATCATAGTAAGGGTCATTTTGCTTTTTGGTGCGTCTGTAGACGTGACTGCAGCAACAGTCACTCTCAGGGCCTAACCACAGCCAGACAACCGCAAGTGAATACTTGAGATCCATGCTGACGAATCACCACTGCCCCGACACCTTTTCTACCTGTGAAAGTGATCAGCTACCCGAGAGCTGCAAAATACTTTATCCATTAAACGCTCCATAAAATTAAATAATCCAGAACACGTAAAACAGAGCAAGCTACTTCTTATTTCTGGATTCATTTTCTATAGCAACGAACACAAAACAAGACATTTGCCTGACTCTGCCTACACTTACCACAGCGTCAACGGCAGGAGAGCTGTCCCCAACCACCAACAGGGAAGGGCATCTAAAGGGAAACAAATAAATAAATCTATAAAACAGCAGTTGTCTCTGCAATTCTTATGGTTTTCATGCTTTTAAGGAAGTGGTCGGAACCATCACTGAAGTTTTGGCTGCCTCTTGAGCAACCCAAAAAAACAGACGTCTCGTGTTACTGAGAAACTGAACTGGCTGCTTAAGGTGTTTTGAAACAACTGGACTGTCTTACTAAGCTACAGCTGCCTTCCAGGGACTCTTTGTAGGGGGAAATCTGAACGGCTTCTGACTCAAGACATTCTAGTGGGTAGACGGAGCTGTTTCATTGGCTACTAAATTGAGGAGGCCAGTCTTGTAGAATATGACTAGGTTATAATCTAGTCAATTTCAGCTTTAAGTACGCCTTCAGTATTTATACATTTACCTTATTTTCACTTTAGTATACCCCATATTAGTTGCCACCCGCTCTCCCCAATCGGGACCCAAAGAAGCTCACAGCCTCCTCCTCTCCTCCATTATTTTATCTTTCCAACAGGTAATTTAGGCTGAGGAAATGTGGAAGTTCACCCCGAAAGCTTCCATGGCAGTGCGGGGGCTTGAAGAAGGGTCTCCCCATAAGAACATAAGAGAAGCCATGTTGGATCAGGTCAATGGCCCATCCAGTCCAACACTCTGTATCACACAGTGGCCAATATATATATAGCCATCGATGGACCTCTGCTCCATATTTTTATCCAATCCCCTCTTGAAGCTGGCTATGCTTGTAGCTGCCACCTCCTCCTGTGGCAGTGAATTCCACATGTTAATCACCCTTTGGGTGAAGTACTTCCTTTTATCCGTTTTAACCTGACTGCTCAGCAATTTCATTGAATGCCCACGAGTTCTTGTATTGTGAGAAAGGGAGAAAAGGACTTCTTTCTCTGCTTTCTCCATCCCATGCATAATCTTGTAAACCTCTATCATGTCACCCTGCAGTCAACGTTTCTTCAAGCTAAAGAGCCCCAAGCGTTTTAACCTTTCTTCATAGGGAAAGTGTTCCAAACCTTTAATCATTCTAGTTGCCTTTTTTCCAATGCTATAATATCCCTTTTGAGATGCGGTGACCAGAATTGCACACAGTACTACAAATGAGACCGCGCCATCGATTTATACAGGGGCATCCTGAATTCTAGTCCAACACTCTCTATGCCACGCTGACCACCTTCTGACATAAGAGTCGGCAGGCAAAAGTACAACATCTCAAGTTGGATACGGGGCCGGGGGTGGGTGGGTGTTCGCTATCACTGTCAAAAACAGGAGCCGATATAGAGCTTCAGTAGATGAGCCCCACCACCGGCAACAGCTAACAGCCAGTCTCGGTTTCCTGCGATTCAAATAATTTTGTAACAGAAACAGCTGTGGGCAGGGAAAGAGGACATGTGCTTCGCTTAGAATAAGCCAGTTAACTCTGCTTTAAAAGAGATTAAGACCATTTAAGCTTCAGTTGGTTGGGCCATCAAAAGGTAAGAGGCTCACAACCGCCTACCTTGGCCTTCTTTGCAAATGGGATTAAGCAGCAAATTCGTGTCACCGTACATGTACCTCTCCTTGGTGTTTACTTGCTCAAACTATAACTTTACAAGCGATGGATCGGGCAGGGTATGGTGGCAACAGTCGCAGAAAGGCAGGCAGAGTCATCCACAGAGGACCTAATTGAATTTGTTTGACCAAACAGGACATCGTGCTCCTTCTATCTGTTAAGGCCATCAAGTTAAAGTTTTTCCACTTGATGTTATTTTGCAGAAACGTACGTGTGGATGTTTTATATGGGAACTTGAAAACTACCCTTGGGGATGTAGTGATGGCCACAGGCAACAGCATCTTTAAAAAGGGGGATTAGAAAGATTCTTGGGTCTATCAGTGGCTACTGGTCAGAGCAACTAAAGGCAGTCAGCTTCTGAATCCCAGTACCAGGAGGCACCACCAGGGAAAGGCCCTGGTCTCTGTGCCCTGTTGCTGGCTTTCCAGAGGAACAGGTTGGCCACTGCGTGAGACAGGATGCTGGACTAGATGGACCACTGGTCTGATCCAGCAGGGCTCTTCTGATGTTCTTATGAAGGCCTCAGCCTCTCTGCCCTGTTGTTGGCCTTCCAGAGGAACAGGTTGGCCACTGCGTGAGACAGGATGTGGACCACTGGTCTGATCCAGCAGGGCTCTTCTGATGTTCTTATGAAGGCCTTGGCCTCTCTGCCCTGTTGCTGGCCATCCAGAGGAGCTGGCTGGCCACTGCGTGAGACAGGAGGCTGGACTAGATGGACCACTGGTCTGATTCAGCAGGGCTCTTATGTGGTTCAATCTGCTACTGGATCTCCAGATCCTGTTCAAATATTCACCTCTGGAAAATACATCCGGGCAGCCAAACCATGAAACATTTTCACATGTAGGTTTTAACTGAAGGAATTCCAGCCTTTTTAGTGTTTGTTTTGGGCTGCTTGCTTCTCTAAGGCTCCTTTTCTGTGCTGCTTGTGTGTATCAAGTAGGCTCTTTGTTTTTTTATTGCTGCTTTTGACACCAACATTTGTGTTTTTTCCAAGTTTATAGTTGATACTTGAGCAGGGCCTCTGGAGAGGGGCCGTATAAATCCTCTAAATAAATCCATGCAAGATACTTCTTTAAGCACAAAGCGCCTGGAAGTTACTGAACTTAAAGATTTAATGACTCCTATTCACTCCCACACTTCCTACTTGCTAATTAGCTCCTAGAAATCTATCTGAACCCTGAAGGCTGTCCAGTTGCAGACCACTAACAGTGACCCTGAAGATAGAGCCAAGGGGGCAGCCGTGTTGGTCTGAAGCAGTAGAACAAAGTAGGAGTCAAGTTCAACTTTAAGACCAAACTTTGTTGGCCTTAAAGGTGAACTTGACTCCTACTTTGTTCTAGTGACCCTGAAGGGTTTTCAAGGCAAGAGATGAACAAAGGTGATCTGCCATTGCCTGCCTGGACTTCCTTGGTGGTCTTCCATCCAAGTACTAACCTGGGGCAACCCTGATCCAGCTAGTCTGGGCCATTTTCAGGTCAGAGTTCCAAACACTCCTTCCAAATTTGAAACGACGTGCTACTACAGACAATTTACTTACATGGGATGGAAACAGGCAACATTAACTTTTTCTATTTCACAATGGACACGAAAGCACCACGGATATGAACGCTTGTACAGGAATAAGTTTTGTTTTTCAAGTTCCACTTGATTTCTGTTTTAGCATTAAACGGGCTTGCACAATCCAACACGATAGGGGAGCCCAAACAGGCTTGCAGCAGCAAGACGTTCAAAACATTCAAGAATCTGGGCAGAATACATCCCATTTCCTGCACATGTAGGGGAATATTGTGTACAACCAATACTTACTCTAGAGTAACAACATTTGCACCAGGCACTGGGCGCTCAATTTCCAGATCTCTTCGGCTGAAAAATGAAGAAACAGCTGTTGAACTTGAGGGTTTTATGAAGTTGTTTATTCACACACACACACACCCCGGAGTAGGAGCAGGTAGTCTTCAAGCAGTAGATGCAACATGTGACATGAGGGTTATATTCAATAGCTAAGGAACATATATTCAATAGCTAAGGAGAGCTAGTTTGGTGTAGTGGTTAAGCGTGCTGACTCTTATCTGGAAGAACTGGGTTTGATTCCCCGCTCCTCCACTTGCAGCTGCTAGAATGGCCTTGGGTCAGCCATAGGTTTCACAGGAGTTGTCCTTGAAAGGGCAGCTGCTGCAAAAAGCTCTCTCAGTCCCACCTACCTCACAGGGTGTCTGTTGTTGGGGGGGGGGGAGGGTAGAGGAGACTGTGACCGCTCCGAGACTCAGATTCAGAGTATAGGGTGGGATATAAATCCAATATCTTATTATTATCGATCATAGATTATTGTCTTTGGCTTATGTGTCTAGGCCCTCAATGTTGTCACAAAAGCCTGAAAATGTAGCCAAACCCTCGATACCCCCAGCACACAGAAGTACTTCGTTTAAATGCAGATTCTGTGCTTCAGTCTCTGACAACCCAATTCTCCTTGCAGGAATAAAAGCAAGATTTTGAATATGTCAGGCAGTAATCAGGAATTCTGAAACCCATATGCATATTTAAGCATTTAGCTACTTGACTTTTAAAAGTACGTGGACTGAAACCAACATAAGAAACTGGAAAATAAGCCAGTGGTAACAGGTGGTATCAACTAACAAGACCTCTAAGGTGGAAGCTTTGTAGCTGGTTCCCCTTATATTGCCTTCAGAATTCAAGCAAACTAGATGACTGGGTAGTAGATTACCTGCTGTAGGAGTTGACAAAAAGGTGCAGGTTGTTTTGATTCATGTCATTGATGATGTGCTGGCGGTAGCTGGTGATCAAATCCTGGTTGTTATTAATCTCTTCCTACATTCAAGAGAATTTTGCATCAAATACAACCTTCAATGGGGCTCAGCGCAAACTTTCAGTTAATATGAACTACTTTCCCCACCAGAGGGTGAAAACATAGCCACTGCAACAAGTGGGTCACAGACGGTACTCTCACCCCCCCATTTCTGTGCCACCTGTTGCTGTTCCACCCATCAACCCCCAGCCCCTCTCCTTTTCCCCATCACACCTGCCCCCAGAGACCCAGAAGCCCCTCCCCTTTTCTTATGGGGTTATTTTGTAGCACTAGAGTACAGCTTGGCTGATCAAGTGAGGGGGGCAGCAGTGACTTGTTCTGTTTTGAAACTGGAGCCTATCTCTGCTTTCTCTCTGCAGTGCTTGACAGAGGGGTATTCATATGGACCTTCCCCCAGCCACTTCAAAGTTTCTTTTTAAACCAAACCAGGGTTATTTTTCTCTGCCTTACAAGAGAAAGCGCAGACATGCCTCAAGTCATGCTTAGAACTAGCGTAATGCCATGTAGATGCTCCCCTTTAATCTGGGAACTTTCTTGTTATCCTTGCAGTGAGAAGCCCTCATGTGAAAGCAGCCACGCACGATCTGTTTGAATAGAACCAAATACTGCTCTCATACCCTTGATCACCTGGAGCACTATATATATCTCACGCAGCTACAACAAGGATCTCTTATTTTGCTCACCGGAGTGTGGATACTCAGAGGCAATGTTCCCTCTAAGCTGTGGAGTCTTGTGAGCAAAAATTCTTTGAGAGCTACTGGCATTAAAGTTGTGAGCTACGGCATAAATTATTGTGCTCTGGGGCCATTTTTCCTGAGCTAAGACAAAAAGGTGTGAGCTGGAGGCTAAAAATCTGTGAACTAGCTCATGCTAACTCAGCTTAGAGGGAACACTGCTCATAGGCAAAATAATATACTCATAATCAACATAATATTCAAATCTCAGTGTCGTGAACAAGAATCTAAAAGCACACTGGGGGAAAAAATGTACCTTGCCAAAAAGATGTGAAATGACCAAATCTGGAAGGGCATGAGTCCATCCGGAAATCTATAAAGTTAAAAATAAAACCAAATTAACTTTTCTTCACACACAGGTTCCACACACTGTACTAGACCACAGTCAAGTCACATCATGCTACAAAGTTCTTTATACCCACCTAATAGACCAAAAATTCACTAGTTGTAAGTATTATTTTATTAACTTTTATCCCACCATTAGCTGTGATTATCATCATTTCTATATCGCCATGAAGTCAGAAGACCATGGGAATAACTTAGCAAAAGATACTGCTGAGAAAAGTACCATCTATCCAATTTAACATCTACTGGTCTAAACTGGCCTAAACAGCTATGTTGGTGCACTCACACAGAGACAAAAATTACAAAATGGTTGCTAAATGGCTTCTGTTTCTGCTTCTTCTTTCCAGCATGTTAGCTATTTGATACCAGCTAGCCACACCCTGGGTCCACTGAAGGATCCTACACAAGATACAGCTAGAAACTCCTTAACAACATGTCCGGAAAGTCACATGGCCTCCTTTCCCACTCTTTTTCAATGTCTGGCCTGAAGAAGAGTTCTGAAGAATTCAAAGCTTCCTTTCCATGGAGGCCCAGATCACGATGGTTGCCAGATCTGCCTTTTGTTATCTTCAGGCAGCTAGCACCATATCTATTCCCCCAGAACCTGGCTACAGTGATCCATGCAATGGTCACTTCCAGACTAGACTACTGTAACTCGCTCTACGCTGGCTTACCCTTGACACTGATCCGGAAACTGTAGCGGGTGCAGAATGCGACGGCTCGCCTGCTGACTGACCTGACTTTACAGGTGGGCATTTGGTCGGCCCTCCGCAGTCTGCACTGGCTGCCCATTGAGTACCAGATCCACTTCAAGGTTCTAGTGCTAACATTTAAAGCCTTACGCGACCTGGGACCAACATGCCTGCGGGACCGTCTCTTTCCATATATGCCCAGGAGGTCGTTATGTTCGGCCTCCCAACATCTGTTGGCCATCCCCGGCCCAAGAGACGCCCGCCTTGCCTCAACTAGGGCCAGGGCTTTTTCAGTCCTGGCCCCAACCTGGTGGAATCAGCTCCCTATTGAGATCCGGGCCCTTCCTGGCTTATTAGCCTTCCGTAGGGCCTGTAAAACGGAGCTGCTCTGCCAGGCTTTTAGCTGAGGCTGTGGGCGTCTATTCTGGATCTGATTGTTTTTGGCCAGCACTGTCATCTGTGCTAGGAAATGGAATAAAAACTGCCATCTCTATGAGACATCATGATGTGAGATGGCTAGGCTGGGCAATATGTGATGTCATGGTACTCTGAGTGCTGCTGAGTTGTCTGTTTTAAAAATTTTTTATTGTATTTTATTGTTTTCTTATATGTTGTACTTCGCCCTGAGCCCTAAGGGGAATGGGCAGAATAGAAATTTACTAAAATAAAATAGCTAGGTTAATGTTTTAATGTTGGCCTAAAGGTTACCATCTTTCTCAATTTTTTTTTTGCAGCACTTAGGCTTTAGTCACATTTCAGGTATAGGCTACATTTACAAGTTCTTTGAAACAGGTACTATGTTTTCAAGCTTTCAAACTACAGTAGGTGTGGTTTTCCTGCATATTACCCCTAAATAGTGTGTGTGTGTGTGGGGGGGGGGAGAAGCAAGAGTTCTGATTAAGCGTGAACATTAAAGGACAAAGGCCAACCTGATGCAAGCTCCAGTAGGAGATTAGGAGTCCTACTGGAGCCTTCACTATCAATGGAGGCCCAGGCAGCAGCCACTGCTAAGTCAGCCTTCTTTCATTTGAGGCGGGCAAGGCAGTTGGCCCCCTTCCTAGAGCGCCGGGACCTAGCAACAGTGATCCATGCAACAGTCACCTCAAGATTAGATTACGGTAATGCTCTCTACATGGGGCTGCCTCTGTGCCGAACCCGGAAGCTGCAGATGGTGCAGAACGTGGTGGTT
The DNA here is from genome assembly GCF_032191835.1 of Heteronotia binoei. Taxonomy (NCBI): domain Eukaryota; kingdom Metazoa; phylum Chordata; class Lepidosauria; order Squamata; family Gekkonidae; genus Heteronotia; species Heteronotia binoei. The sequence goes on along the minus strand of NC_083229.1, from coordinate 17,556,917 downwards.
AGGCTGTTATTGGGGCTCCCAAAATGGGAGCACATACAGCCAGGGCTGCGCGGACTGCAATGGCTACCAGTTACATACCGGATTCGTTACAAAGTGCTGGTCATCACCTTTAAAGCCCTATATGGCCGAGGACCTGCCTACCTGAGGGACCGTCTTTCCCCAGAGAGCACTGAGGTCAGCAGGGAAGGACCTGCTGACTATTCCTGGGCCGAAGGAAGCAAAACTGCAGAGTATCCGTACCCGGGCTTTCTCCGTCGTGGCTCCACACCTATGGAACCAGCTCCTGGAAGAAGTGCGGGCCCTGCGGGACCTTGACCGGTTCCGCAGGGCCTGCAAGACCATCCTCTTTGATGAAGCTTTCACCGACTAAAAACTGAGAGACTGCTTAAATGATTCTTGTTATCTGCTGGAATAGCACCAAGGTGTTAATTTTATTGTTTTATTGTTTTTAGAATTTTTATTAATTGTTAGCTACTGTTAAATCACTGTATAATCTGTTGTACTGACTATGTTGTTAACCGCCCTGAGCCTGCCTCGGCGGGGAGGGCGGGATATAAATAAAATGTATTATTATTATTATGAGACAGAATGGAGCAGTCAAGATTAATCTGCTCCGACCTGAGGCTTTATCAGGCAAATGCCAGAATCTTTTACAGGTCCAGAGGAATGACCGCAAGAAGGCTAAACCCAGAGAAATGTGTGTGTGGGGGGGAGGGGGAGGGAATCCCCAGTCCCAACACATTTGGCAAGCAGATTAGCATGCAAAGTGGTTTAGTTGTGACAAGGAGCTGATGCTACAAGGAAAGGACAAAATGCCACACGGAGACAACTGCTACCCACATGGCTGCTTAACACCCCTTCCAAGATACCTCCAGATTCTTTCACGTAGTAAGAGAATCAGGAGTCATTAGCACCACAAGCCTGCTTTCGGACAAAGAGCTTTTTCTGCACTGCTATGGCCGGCTTCAACAGAGGTGCAGGGAAATGTATCAAATGTATGCTCCTGCCTTTGTACAGATCACATTTGCCCTGCCAGCCATATAAATGTAGAAATCATTTGTATGCTGCCTTTCTCCCCGACGGGGACCCAAAGCATCTTACACCATTCCCCTCTCCTCTGTTTTATTTTCAAGAACTCTGTGAGGCATGTTAGGCTGAGTATTGTGTGACTGGCTTCTGCTGTGTTCTGGGATTTGAACCTGGAGTCTTCCAGATCACTGGACAAACCTCCGCTGGGGACGCTTGAAGCAAGGAGCTTCTCAAACACTGGCTGGTTCAAAAGTTCATGATGTTGGAAGAAGAGCAATGAAAACTGATCCGTGGCATTGTTCCCAGGTTTTGAGAGCACTGAGATTTGGGTGCATAATGTGTGGGAATCGATTCACTGAAAGTCATATGATTGGGAGGGCTGCAGTTCAATATCTCAGATGGCCTTGGGAGAGAATCCTAAAGCAGCTGTATTTCAGCAGTGCTTGCCAAATGAATTTGTTCATGTTACATCCAATGCAAAGTCTGAATAGCTAAGGTGAAAGTACTGGCATGTTTAGAAAAAAGACTTCAAAGAGATGCAGGTGGTTTTTTTTTTACCTTGGTGGCGGCCCAGTCCATCCAGCCTTCAGCACAGGGGTTGACGTTAATAAGAACGAGCCCTTCTGCCATATCAGGATGGTTAAGCTGCAGGTTGAAGAACAGGGGTGAACAGATAGGCGGATGCATCGGAGAAGTAAAACACAATGAAGAGGACACCACTGCCTTTATTTTAAAGGCAAATGAGCAGTGAAATATATATACTTAGAAGAAGAAGAAACTGGATTTATTAACCTGCCCTTTACACTGAATCTCAGAGCGGTCACAATCTCCTTTGCCTTCCTCCCCCACAAGAGACACCCTGTGAGGTAGGCGGACAGCTCTGTGAGAGCTATGGCTGACCCAGGGCCATTCCAGCAGCTGCAAGCAGAAGAGTGGGGAATTAACCTGGTTCAGCCAGATAAGAGTCCACGCACTTAACCATGACACCAAACTGGCTCTCCTTAATGAGATTTTTATCCCACCCTCCTCCAAAGGCAGGCTCAGGGCAGGTTACAATATGCCAGTAGAACGTAAAACAATTCCATATAATTTCTGTTAAAATCTAAAAACCCAGCTTAACCTACACGATGGTGAGATGAGAATACACAGTCCTCAGTGATATAACTGCATACGACTCTGAAAAGGGCCTTCAAGGAAATAATTGGGGCCAGCCCCCAGCCTGTAATAATAATCTGGGCTGGTTAGAGCAAGGGAGGCCCCAGGTATAGTAAGGCATCCACCACCAATCCAAGGCCTGGTGGAGCAGCTCCATTTTACAGGCCCTGCAGAACTGAAATTTGAGGAAGATATTGGATTTATACCCCACCCTCCACTCTGAATCGCAGAGCAGCTCACAATCTTTTACCTTCCTCCCCCACAACAGACACCCTGTGAGGTGGGTGGGGCTGAGAGGGCTCTCCCAGCAGCTGCCCTTTCAAGGACAACTCCTGCGGTAGCTATGGTTAACCCAAGGCCATTCCAGCAGCTGCAAGTGGAGGAGTGGGGAATCAAACCCGGTTCTCCCAGATCAGAGTCTGCACACTTAACCACTACAGGGGAAGAAGGTCTATGAGAGCTATGGCTGACCCAAGGCCATTCCAGCAGCTGCAAGTGGAGGAGTGGGGAATCAAACCCGGTTCTCCCAGATAAGAGTCTGCACACTTAACCACTACAGGGGAAGAAGGTCTAGGAGAGCTATGGCTGATCCAAGGCCATTCCAGCAGCTGCAAGTGGAGGAGTGGGGGAATCAAACCCAGTCCTCCCTGGCAAGAGTCTGCACACTTAACCACTACACCAAACTGGCTCTCTATGGCTTTGGGAACTGCCCAGCCGAATTGGTTTCTCAGTCCCAACACTTGAGAAGCAGACTAAATGGACACCCACAGGCCACACTAAGATATGCCAGCAATGGGTCAGCAGAGCCATACTGCCATGTGAAATAGATGGACAGTTGCCTGCTTTAATAGGAGGGGGCGGGGATAAGGCTTGTAAAAGATTGCCAGCTTGACGTCGCATTTTCAGCTGTGCATTTGAGCCACGTGGCTTTTCAAACATAAATATTTAGAAGAGGAAGCTACAGGTTTTGACCCATGCCAGCCAATTAGCATTCAGCATTCTACAGGCTGCAATGGAGGAAGGGCAGGGGACCGCGGGGTCTATGCTTGCACAACACGGCGGCCAAGGCTTCAGAAAAGCCCCGTGACACTTACAGCAAATCTGGTTAATATATAGGCACCAGCTCCAGTTCCCATTCCGATCACACTTTTCAGTCTACAAACAATAAAGTGAAAGCTCAGTAAAGGAGTTCCAAGACCATGTTCTAGTTTCAAGCAGCTGCTTCCCGTAACGCGACTTGACAGAAGGAGGAGGAGGTTGGATTTATACCCCGCCCTTCACTACCTGGAGGAGTCTCAGAGTGGCTTACCATCTCCTTCCCTTCCCCCCCTCCCCACAACAGACACCCAGTGAGATAGGTGGGGCTGAGAGGGCTCTGACAGAAGCTGCCCTTTCAAGGACAGCTCTGCAAAAGCTATGGCTGACCCAAGGCCATGCCAGCAGGTGCAAGGGGAGGAGTGGGGGAATCAAACCCGATTCTCCCAGGTAAGAGTCTGCACACTTAACCACTACACCAAACTGGCTCTCCATCACAGAGAATCAGGACCATCACATCCTGGTTCTGCTCTTGGCATGTACAATAACACTGGCAGTTTGTAGATGAAATCTATGATCATTCTCTTCCCATCATCCCTCCAAAAGAGGCAAGCTGAAAACCACTGACTAAAACTGTCACAGGATAAGGGCTGATTAAGCGGGAGATACACTTGGTGGGAATAATTTAGACTGGCAGGCTTATTGGCTGGTGTGATACTTAACTAAGCCCCAGGCTCCATGTCCAAATTGTTGCCTTGGACATGTCTGATGCCTTGGTTATAAACCTACTCATCTAGCCTCTTTCAAGTGAAACTGGTTATATTATGTTTAATTGGCTTAGCTTTTGCCCCAGGAATGACCACAGAGAAGTGGGGCACTCAGTTGTCACTTCCTAAGCACTCAATAGCAGATTAACACACCTGGCTGTGAAAAACTCAACTTGCCATTGTCTTTCAAAAACTCTAGAAACAAGACTAATCTAGAACAAGATCCTCATTCTTGCACGATTCTTCTGAAGCAAACATTGTTACTTCTCAAAAAGAGAATGGTGAAGTCATATCGACGATTTAAATTAGTCAAGCGGTAGACCTAAGGACATTCCAGGTTGTCAGTTCAAGAGTTTATTTTTTTTAGCAGTCCAAAAAGCTGCAAGTGGCTGGGTAGAGAAAGAAGTACTTTTCTCCCTTTCTCAAAATACAAGAACTCAATTAAACTGCTGAGCAGTCAGGTTCAAATGGATAAAAGGAAGTACTTCTTCACCCAAAGGGTGATTAACACATGGAATTCACTGCCACGGGAGGTGGTGGTGGCTACATGTATAGAGGGCTTCAAGAGGGGAATAGATAAACATATGGAGCAGAGCTGCACTAGGGGCTATAAGCCACAAGGTATAGATGGAACTCTGTCTGGGCAGTGATGCTCTGTATGCTTGGGGGGGGTGTGTGTGCAGTGGGAGGGCTTCTAGTGTCCTGGCCTCCTGATGGACCTCCTGATTTTTTTGGCCACTGTGTGACACAGAGTGTTGGACTGGATGAGCCACTGGCCTGATCCAACATGGCTTCTCTTAGGTTCTTATGTTGTTCTCTCAAACTAGAGGATGCACCGGTAATTTCCTATTCAACAGATAAATCCTGCACCCAGCACTGGTACTCCACCAGGGCAAATATAACCTAAAGGTATAGGAGAAGCAAGGTGCAAAATACATTTGGTAAGCAAAGCAGTTATATGTCAACTGCCACCTGTATTTAGTAACTGGGTTCCCCTCCCCCTCAATTACATACTGATATTTGCACTTAACTAATGAGATCCCTATACACATACACTACAATGCACAATGAATGCCAAGGCAGGCACTATAAATACTCTCCAAAGAATCAAACAAGGCCAACGCCATGCTGGGAATTATTAGGAAGGGAATTGAAAACAAATCAGCCAGTATCATAATGCCTCTGTATAAATCGATGGTGCGGTCTCATTTGGAGTACTGTGTGCAGTTCTGGTCGCCGCACCTCAAAAAGGATATTATAGCATTGGAGAAAGTTCAGAAAAGGGCAACTAAAATTATTAAAGGGCTGGAACACCTTCCCTATGAAGAAAGGTTGAAACGCTTAGGGCTCTTTAGCTTGGAGAAACGTCGACTGAGGGGTGACATGATAGAAGTTTACAAGATAATGCATGGGATGGAGAAAGTAGAGAAAGAAGTACTTTTCTCCCTTTCTCACAATACAAGAACTCGTGGGCATTCGATGAAATTGCTGAGCAGACAGGTTAAAACGGATAAAAGGAAGTACTTCTTCACCCAAAGGGTGATTAACATGTGGAATTCACTGCCACAGGAGGTGGTGGCGTCCACAAGCATAGCCACCTTCAAGAAGGGGTTAGATAAAAATATGGAGCAGAGGTCCATCAGTGGCTATTAGCCACAGTGTGTGTGTGTATGTGTGTGTGTATATATATATATATATATATATATATATATATATATATATATATATATATATATATATATTTGGCCGCTGTGTGACACAGAATGTTGGACTGGATGGGCCATTGGCCTGATCTAACATGGCTTCTCTTATGTTCTTATGCCAAAACCTGACAGCAGCCCTAAAGGTATTAGCTGGGGGTGGGGGTTGTTACGGAATATGTAACTACTTAAATTGGGGGTGTGTAAGTGACTTAACTATTAGCCAACAATTTTACTCACCCAAACTGCTTCAGGATTCCAGGCAGCATTTCAGCAAGTTGGTCCATGGAAGGGTACATATATCTATAATAACAATAATTAAAGCATCACAATCTAGCCATGTTCTAATGTCTTAAAAAGGTAAAGGTGGTCCCCTGTGCAAGCACCAGTCATTTCTGACTCTGGGGTGATGCTGCTTTCACGATGTTTTCATGGCAGACTTTTTACGGGGTGGTTTGCCATTGCCTTCCCCAGTCATCTACGCTTTCCCCCCAGCAAGCTGGGGACTCATTTTACCAACCTCGGAAGGATGGAAGGCTGAGTCAACCTCGAGCCGGCTACCTGAAACCAGCTTCCGCTGGGATTGAACTCAAGTTGTGAGCAGAGAGTTCAGACTGTAATACTGCAAACTTACCACTCTGCGCCACGGGGTTCTTAAAGGGCTACAATTCCTGAATGAGCAACAATAAGAGCCCAGACCTCTCTGACTGGGATTTTCCCTTTAAACCTAATGAAAATCCTCCTCTCTTTTCTCTCTCAGTCTATCTGGGAGGGGGTGGGAACCTCACTCCAAGGCCCTTCGGCTTGCAAAGTAGGCAGTTTTATTCAAGAATTCATTCTGATAACCAATAAACTGGCATCCTGAACAGACACAGAGTCCATCCTTTATAGGAAAATTCAAAAAGACAGGCTTCAGTGACTAAATCCCATTTCCTGGACATAACTTAATCTAAACCCCCATTTACAGAGTATTTCAAATTCTGGGGAAGGGCCAAAAAAAAAGAAAACACAATTCTTCTACAGCTTAGAAGAGAGATAAGAGAGTCAACAGACTGCAACCATGAAAACGGTTTCTTAAAGTTCAGGGGTGTTAATTAGCAGATTTTGGGCAATGGTGAGAGAAGAGGCAGAAACACAGAAAACTAATTAAGAACATGATCCATCTCATGCTCAATAACCAAAACTACGTGAGGATACAGGATCCTTATTCAGCATTCTAACAATGAACTAAATCTCTCTAGAACTTTCAGTAAAGTTCGCGTCATGCCACTGAGAACAGCAGTGCAGGGCAACCAAACTGAGCCTATGGCTGCATGCCGGCACCACGATTTGATCAAACTCCAGTTGCGATATCTGAATGCAGGCAATGCAGCCAAACTGGGACTTTCAACTAGCGGTTCATTTCCTAGCTGCACTTTATTAAAGAAGCTTCCACTCCCCGTACTCTCCAGAGCCTTCCCAAGGTGGCAATTTGCACTAATTGCATCCTGCTGTGACATCTCAATTCACAAATCACTTTACAAATTAACATCCCTTCTTGTGGGTGGCCGCCCACAGAGACAGCACAAGAGGACAGCATGTCTTCAGTGATGGGAGGTGGAACGGAAGAAGCAGGTACACCTTATGTGCAAAGTGGCATTTGTGACATCTGGTAGATAATCCGTCTGATGCACAAAACAGTTTGAACCACTTTGGTGCAGACCACACCTGACTATTTAGGGCATTACCAAATGCAACGTTCTCTGTATACATACTTGCAGGTAATTTGTGTCACGTCTATCTGTTTGGTGTTGTGGTTAAGTGTGCGGACTCTTATCTGGGAGAACCGGGTTTGATTCCCCACACCTCCAGTTGGCACCTGCTGGAATGGCCATGGGTTAGCCATATCACAGGAGATGTCCTTGAAAGGGCAGCTGCCGTGAGAGCCCTCTCAGCTCCACCCACCTCACTGGGTGTCTGTTGTGGGGGGAGAAGATGTAGGAGATTGTAAGCCACTCTGAGTCTCTGATTCAGAGAGAAGGGCGGGGCATAAATCTGCAGTCTTCTTCTTCTTTGTCCAGACAACATGGAGATCATTGCTCCTCCAGTATAGAATGAAAGAGATCTTATAAAAATAGAGGGGTTCCTTCCACCATTACCTTGTTGTTCAGGCTAGGGAGCAGCTTTCAAACTAATTCCATTCCCCGCTTTAGCTGTAAACCACACAACCGAGTGCCCTTACAATGCCTCACAAAGGTACAATTACCCCACAGATGTAGTTAATTAAGACTACCAAGAAGCCCTGACCTGTGGCAAGTACTTGGATGGGAGACCTTCTTGGAATACCAAAGCCGGAGGCAGGGGCAGGCTTTATTCAGCCACCTCTCTGAATATCCTCCATGCCCTGAGTAGGAGTAAGTCACCAGAGGTCACCATGATTTCCAAGTGCGCGCATGCAGAAAAATGCCTACAAAGCTTTTTTCTCTAACAAGGAGGCATGACCTCCAGGCTTAGTGGCCAAAGCAGACAGATACAACATTTACAAATTATCTGGAAGTGTATGCATGGTGTTTCTAGGCCATAGATACATAAGATGCCATTTCTAAAAGCTTTGAATCCAACAAGAAGCCACATTCCAAAAATGATGCTAGCCTTGGAAATGCCAAATCACTTTCCTGTAATGGGGTATCCTTTGTAATTGTACCAGACAAATGCTTAAGATAAGAGATTGGATTTATACCCTGCCCTTCACTTGGAGTCAGAGTGGCTTACAATCACCCTCCCCCTTCCTATCCCCACAACAGACACCCTGTGAGGAAGCTGGGGCCGAGAGAGCTCTTTGAGAACTGCTCTTGAGAGAACAGCTCTGAGCGAGTTTTGACTGACCCAAGGTCACTCCAGCAGTTGCATGTGGAGGAGCGGGGGATCAAACCCGGTTGTCCCAGATAAGAGTCTGTGCACTTAACCACTGCATCAAACTGGCTCTTGAGGAGCACTGAGGAGGAGAGAGCATCACTGGCGGAAAAAACCCCAAAACTTATTGTGCACCCATCAAACTACAATGAGCCATGTTTGTAGCTGCATGCAGGAAAGGTGCAGGTGGCAGGAAGCTGGAACTAACCATAGCTCTTTGCCCAACGGGCATCGGCACCTCTGAGACAAGAGAAGCTGTGAAAGAGCACATGCCTCCCTAGAAATGGTCTCTGCCTTCTTTCCAAGTACTCCGGCTCCCATTACAGATGTCATTAATGTCATAATATTTCACTATAGATGTTATTAATGTCATAATATTTAATGCTAGCCTATACACAAATGGAAGACATTTTTGAAGCTTGTTTAAGTAACCATTTGGGCTATTTGGCCTGTTTATTGGCGTAGCATTCTTTTCCCCTTTTGTTTTTGACCCTGATGATACTTAACACTGAGTAATACCCGCAGAGCCACTTACCCAGCCGGGAAAGAGGCCGCCCCATCATGCTGCCCAGGGGCATCCACGTGGCAGACGGCAAAGTGCTGTGTGATCTCCTGCATATCTTCACAACTGAAGAGGGGGTTGAAGCATGTTTTATCTTTAGGGAAGGAGGACAGAACAATGTCTGTGTGAGTATGAAGAATGAATACTGAGCATGCACAGCAGGGGAATGCGAGTGCGAGTACATTTGAAACAGCACATAAGATTTTACTTTGCAAGAAAGTGAGGATGACTCTTATTGCAGCCACTTTGGACAGATCTCTCATGATCATCTTTCAGACAGTGCGTTTCCTTATATAAATAGGTTCTGGTTCAGGCAATCATATCAGTTTGCTCGATGCCCACCAAGTAAAGGGAGGCCTTTAAAAGAAATCCTCCCGTGATCTTCTGTCGCCATGCCACAAAATCAAAAGCGAGGCTTCTCATGTAGTCTTTGTCTCTGTATTTCTGTATCTCCGTATCTCCAGTTTTAAAGCAGCAATTCATTTGTTAATTTTTCAAACAGATAAATCAGATGCACACTAGGCAAGAGGCTACAGAGGCACGTTAACCTGGGTTCAGTTTTCTGATGAAGACTCTATTTGGATAAAACTAAGGGAAAGGAATTCAATAGACTGTGAAGCAAGTTTCAAAATGCTTTTCTGTGAACCATGAATATAGTTCATGAAGGACACTCCAACTGGTCTTTTTATTGCTTATCAAAAGGACTTAAATACAGTACGATACACACAAAAAACTTCAAGATTTCAATAATAATATACCAACAAAATTCAAGCACTCTGTTGGTCTTATGGATTACAATTGAAGAGGAGAATGACTTGTTTTTGACAAGCTAGAAGACCTATTTTGCCAGAATTTCTGATGAACACTTAATTTAACCTCCCCAGTTTACGCATATAGCATTGAACTTCCCTTTCCCTGACTTCCACCTACTTAACCCAAAATAAATGAAACAAACGTTCCAACTATCTCAAGCTTCTTCTAGTTTAAAAAGGCAGTTGAGAGTCACATGCTGTTGTTGTTGTTGTTCAGTCGCACAGTCGAGTCCGACTCTTTGTGACCCCATGGACCAAGTCATGCCAGGCCCTCCTGTCTTCTACCATCCTCCAAAGTCTGCTCAAATTCGCGTTAGTTACATCAGTAATGCTGTCCAGCCATCCCATCTTTTGCCATCCCCTTCTTCTTTTGCCTTCTGTCTTTCCCAGCATCAGGATCTTCTCCAGTGAGTGCTCCCTTCTCATTTGGTGGCCAAAATATCTGAGCTTCAGCATCTGACCTTCCAGGGAATAGTCTGGGTTGATTTCCCTTAGGACTGACTGATCTGATCGTCTAAAAAAGTATACATGGCATCCCTCTCCAATAGTATGAAACCTTGGGGGTCACATTAGGAAAACAACTGGCAGTAGATTCAGGACAGACTCAAGGAAGTAGGCTAGGAAACTTTAAAGCAAGTTCTCATTGTGGCAAAAGGTATTATCTTAAAGCCTCTCTCATTTCTAGTTGCTATGTGACTTGTTAAGAAACCAAAAATCCTTTAACAGATGCCCCCTTTCATATGTTCACAGGCTCTGCCTACAAAACTGACTCAAGAAAAAAATGTGTGAAGCATGTATTCTACATGTATTATACTTAAGTAAGATGTTCCAGTTCCCAAATCTGTATTCCCAATGAAGATTTTTGAATTCTTCTATGTATTCTTAAGAATATTATGCTACTGTTAATAATGTTAATGCTATGACTTCTCCTTTATTGTTTTCTCTCCCTGTAATTTCAACCCTTTTCCATAAGGGTTTACAACTCAAACTAGATAGCTGGAGCTCAGAGAAGCTATGCTAGATTAAGATCAGTGATCCACACAGTCTAGGATCCTGTTTCCAGTAGCATCCAGTCATGCCACAGGGTAAGAACATAAGAAGATCCCTGTTGATCAGACCAATGATCCATCTAGTCCAGCATCCTGTCTCACACAGCCACCAACCAGTTCCTCTGAAAGGCCAACAACAGGGCACCGAGGTTGAGGCCTATACCCAATGTTGCCTCCTGGCTCTGGGATTCAGAGGTTTAGTGTAGACCACAAGAAGGACCCACAGACTTCACCTTCTGACTGTTCCCCAGCTTCTGAAAGTCAGAGGCATTCTCTCTATGAATGTGAAGTTCCCGTTTAGCTGTGGCTGAGAACCAATAACAGAGTGATCCTAGATGCATCTACCCACCCTGATTAAATCCGTCTAAACCAGAATCCATTTCTAAATCTTGGGGCTGTAAGTTCCACCGGTTGCACGGTGCGTGAAACAATACTTCTCTTGCATGTTTGCTGTACCAAATCATCCCTGTTCACAGCAGCTAAGCAAATTCTACTCATCCAGGGGTTTGGTTGCTTAAGTACATGTTGGAACTAGATCACGCTGCAAAATGCAAAGCGGGTGAAGTTGTAATAAGCAGCTTCATGTGTATTAACTCATTAGAGAAGGGCCAAGGCACAGCCAGCTGTCACACTTACGATTCAGTCCAATATCGTGGTATGTCAGAATCGCAGGCCTGCTCCCCCTGGGAGTCCCACACATGGTGACATGGACAGAACCATGCACTGTTTCAACATCTTGTTCCTGCAGGAAAGAAGGACTATTAGGGTTCTGCTTGTTTACACTCACCTGCCAGAGAAAGAAACACACAAAAATCTTCCACCTCCAACACAAACTTCAAGGACTCCTTTAATTACCTGATATGTCAAAATGTCTTCACATTGTTCTGGAACCTATTTGCTAGTTTTGTTACATTCAGCAGTAAAATTCTGCCCCCTTTTACCGCTATGAATGCTGGGGAATTCTTCAATCGATGCAAGGAAACATCTTGGTCAGGTTTTATGTCTGATTTCATTGTAAACAAGCACAGGCACACACAAAAGCTCAGAACGGTCATACTGAACAAACATTCAAACAGGCGTTCACTCTCTACATTTTACAAGGTTAACAATCTGTTAAGAAGTACTGCAAAAAACTCCATATATTTTGTTCTGTTTTAGACCCACAACATGCAATGCAGCAACCATGTCAAAGCAGGTCTGTGGGTGGCAAATGCCTAGACTGAAAAGGCCACCAGCAAACAATGGGTGTATCACCTTAAGCTTCTTAGAGAAAGATTGGGCAAATGTAATGAATAAATCCTTGTCCATCAAGAAGGTCTTAGTTTTAAGAGTCAGAGACTCATGACCATGCCTCTCAATGCTGAGCAGGTTTGAGATTTACTTTAGAATTCTAGAGACTTCTAGAATTCTTCTACTTCTAGACTCAAGAACAACCTTAAAATGCACGCCTGAAATTAGGAGATCTAAATGTAGAGAAATATTGCTTGGACTGTTACCTTCTTGTGGGATTAATATAGGACTATTGGAAAGTCAATGGATAGAGGTAAAAGACTGGGGTGCACATACGAGTCTTCACAATCCTTCACAAATTTATGGCTAATGGCTAGGAATCAGTTCGATTAAATACATCCCCCACTGATACACGACAGACCTCCTTCTACAAAATTACAGCATAGTCATGAATGCTCACCTTACAATATCTTCAACCCTACGACTTGCTCTAAAACAACGTGAGATGGAAAGTCAAAGAGCCAGTTATGAGATTGTCAAACCATCAACACATCACTTAAAGGTATACTTCCAGTACCATACAATAGGTTGGATCCAGACTAATTCGGTAGTTTCCACTGCACACCTCTCATATCATCCCTTAAAGTCCCTGGAGCAGCATTTTGGGGAAATCAGTGAGAGAAGGGAGGCAGGAAAGTTCCTTTTTGCCACTGGTAAATGCAGTTTAGATCCAAACAAATGTTTGTACAAAACAAGAACATCAGAAGAGCCCTGCTGGATCAGACCAGTGGACCATCTAGTCCAGCCTCCTGTCTCACACAGTGGCCACCCAGTTCCTCTTGAGGGCCAACAACAAGGCATAGAGGCAGAGACCTGCCCTGATGTTGCCTCTAGGCTGTGGGACTCAGAGGTTTAGCGCCTCTGAACATGGAGGTTCCTCTCCGTCACCATGGCTAGTAGCCACTGATAGACCGGTCCTCTCTGAATCTATCTAATCCTCTTTTAAAGCTCTTTATTCTTGTGGCCATCACTGCATCCTCTGGCAGCAGATTCCACATTTTAAATTACTCTGTGTAAAGCAGCATTTCCTTACTGCCTATCAGCTGCCCTCAAGTTCTATTATTTTGGCAGAGGGAGAGAAAAGATTCTTTTCGCCAGCTCTCTCCGCCCAGGCATCATTTCATAAACCTCTATCACGTCCTCCTACAGCAGTCTCTTTTCTAAACGGGAAAGTCCCAGACTCTTCAGCCTTTCCTCCTAAAGAAGGTGCCCCAACCCCTTCATTGTCTGAGTCACTTCTCCTCTGTACTTTTTCCAGCTTTGCGATGCCCTTTTAGAGACATGGTTACCAGAACTGCACACATTATTCCAAACGAGGCTGTACCATAGATCTATACGGGGGGGATTTTATAATACCAGCCATTTCCCTTGCTGCAAAGTAAGGAACCTTAAAATACAAAGCTCTTGCAAGAACCACTTAACCAGAAACGAGATGCCCAAAAAAACCCCAAACCAAAAACAAGCTACAAAACCGGCCTGCGATAAAAGAGTCCATCCGGTTCCAAGTCAGCATTATACAAGTGCACTTCTGTATACAGGTACTTCGCAATCGGAATCAACCTTTAAATTTTCCAACTCTAAACTACGAGTCGATGATCCCTTTCAGCTACTGCCTTCCCTCTCCCGCTGCATTACTTACAGCATTATGTAACAAATAAGCGGTATCTTCCACATCCAGCACCATTTTTAGACAGTGTAGTTTGATATTAATCGCAAGGAGTCCGCCGAGGAAACGATGGCCAGGTTTTATTGGGATGCTGGTAAGCCGGGTTATATAGGCGAGCCGCTGCCCTGCCTAAGCCCACCACTCCCACAATGCATCTCTGAAAAAACTCACACAAACTAGTTCAGAGGGACGTCATTCTTAAGTAGGATTTAAGACAGGTTTGACCGCAAGAAGTCATTCCATATAGCGCAGGCAACGGGGAGGGGGACTGGGCGGAGCGGTGACAGGGAGGGAACAATAAGGCCTTTCCAGATAATGAAAACAGTATTCGATGTGCAGCTTTCAGCACAGTAGTGGGTTCTCCACATCAGTGGAACCAAGGACAGTCTCGCTGCTGGCGGATAGCAGTGCTCCAGGTAGTTTGGGACACAGTTGAAATTATCACCCGCCTCAACACCTTCCTGTAGGTAGCATCGTACAAAAAGAAGTTGTGGAGCATCGCTTTAAAGACTGACAAAACTTCATTCTGGCATACACTTTTGTTCAATACAGTCCTCTGTCAGATGCAATGGGAGGCACTTCACTAGGCAGACCTTTGGTGTAGGAGGGATGCACAAAATTAAAGGCATATCAAGGAGGTATGAAATTAAGAAAGGACCATCCAGCTGCATAAACAGTCAATGGGGAAGGAGGCAGCTCACAATTTAATCACATCTTTTTTTTAAGGTGTCCCACTGTTATAGGAGAGACACATTCCTGCAGAGGATACAGAAATGAACGGATCGACGGTAAGAGCTGCTCACTAAATGAATGCAGCTACTGGGGGTGGGGGGAGGATATACCAGGAGATTAATTTGTGCTAACCTCTAGAGATCAGTATACACCTTGGGGCTATGAATTTAACCTGTTAACCTGATATAGAAGCTGCTCCAGCCAACCCTCTTGAAATAAACTGGGCTGCAAGGAGGTGCAAGAACACATGTATGCATACTATGCTCAGCGAGCATTGCGTTTTGATGGTGCTCTTCCATGCAGCTATATGTTTGACTGAGTATTATAATGTGGAGGAGAATGCCAGCGAGGTGAGAAAGACTCATGCAAACGGGCTGTACATGAGGAGCTGGCAGTCCTTGGTAAAGATCCAAATTCTATAACCTCAGGTACATGCTCCGACATTTCTGCACAGTTTAAAACAAACCAAAATGCCTTTTCTTAGGGGGATGGCTGTAGCTTGCAGTGCTGTGGAGATAACCTAATCAGCCCCCCCCCCCACCAGCACAGAAGAACCTTAGTTATTTATTTGAGAGCCAGTTTGGGGTAGTGGTTAAGTGTGTGGACTCTTATCTGGGAGAACCGGGTTTGATTCCCCACTCCTCCACTGCTGGAATGGCCTTGGGTTAGCCATAGCTATTGCAGGAGTTGTCCTTGAAAGGACAGCTGCTGTGAGAGTCCTCTCAGCCCCACCCACCTTACAGGGTGTTTGTTGTGGGAGGAGAAGATAAAGGAGATTGTAAGCCGCTGAGTCTCTGATTCAGAGAGAAGGGCAGGGTATAAATCTGCAATTCTTATTCTTATTATTAGATTTATATCCCGCCCTCCACGCCAGGGCAGGCTCAGGGTGGCTCACCACCTCTAAAATCACAATAACGATATAGCTAACAATTACATTTAAACAGATTCAGGTCAGCCATTAATTCAAACAATCTAAAACGTTTTAAAACAATATGGTGCTAATATCAGGATATCCAGTTCAGTTGGATGATGGATGTTCTTCCTGCTACTGCATCAGCTACAGCCCTGAAAACAGATTTTCAAACTATGTCCACATACTAGGCATTGAGCAAAAATGTTTGCTATGGCACTTTCTCTCTCTGGGTATATATATGACATATGAGTGCATGGGAGGTATTTATGAAGTTCCTGCATCATGCAGGAGGCTGGTCCATATGACCCTGGCGGTCCCTTCCAACTCTATGATTCTCTCTTGCACACACACATCAACAAGACATGCCTCAATCAGGTAGAGCCTATTATGACTATCCCTCACATCATACCTTTGGGAGCAGTCCATTTGCAGTCAAGTTGCAGCCAACTTATGGCAGCCCTGTAGGGTTTTCAAGGCAAGACGCATTCAGAGGTGGTCTGCCATTGCCTGCCTTTGCTTCATGCCTCTGATACTCCTTGGCAGTTTTCGATCAAGTTATTAACTAGGGTTGACCCTGCTTAATTTCAAGATCTAACAAGACGGGGCTAGCCTGGGCTATTCAGGGCAGGGCATTTCTCTCTTACTGTGTATGAACTGAAGCATATATTTCTGGAGCACAGAAAGTGGCTAGCATGGCCTCAACTTCAGGTATGTAGACGCGGACTTTGGGGGGCATTAAGAAAAGAAGATAGCCATAGCTTCTAACTGCTCCCTTTCTTGCATGCTACAGCATTGACATTTTATTGATGTAAACCTCCCTGAGCAGTCCTGTTTTACAGAGAAAAGCTGTCTAGAAGTTTAAATAAATAATGACTGCATTGCTGGATGCTGAGGAGGAAAAAACAGAGACAGGAGTTTTTCCTCTCTCAGAAAAAGAAGCAAAATAGGGACAGGCAAAGCCTAGCCTAGATGCCCTCCTTACTGAGGCAGGAAAAGAACTGGAGGCTGAGGGTGACTCCCACAAGGAACAGGAGATGATGACAAATTACTTCCTGCCTCCCTACAAGTAGAATGGGAATCACCCACAAGATGTCCTCCGCCTCAGAGGGAGAACAAGATAGCCACAGCTTCGAACTGCTCCCTTTCTTGTATACCACAACACTGACATTTTATTGATGCAAACCTCCCTGAGTCCTCTTTTACAGGGGAAGGCGATCTAGAAGTTTAAATAAAGACTGTGTTACTGGACTCTTAGTTGAATATTCTCCCATCCAACAGTACGAGGTTACTTGCTAAGAAATTTGAGAGAACGTTAAGTAACAGTCAAATCAAAATCTTCTCACAATGACAAAGCTGACAACAGTATGATTTAACTACAGATACACCAGTATGATTTTAGCAAGAATGTCCCCCTAAACATGTTCCATGCTGAAAACAGATGGCAGAATATCCTAATCAACAACAACGCTGCAATAAGAGGCTCTTTCCTGACCGATCTGTATTAAAACACTACATTGAAAAAACAACAACCACCAAGGTACACTAATCCGATAGAAGGATAAAGACAAATGTGCCATCTGTTCATGCATCTCTAGATTTTAAAAAGGAATGTTCCTGCTTGATAGTCTAAATAACTCCATGTGAATTTTAGACAGACAGAAAACTGAGGGAAGCAATCACATTCTGAACGGCAGACGTTAAGCAGCTGAAGTCACAGTGCTGATAAAATGTTATGCCAATTCCAAATGAACATCAAAAGGAGCACCCCAATGGCTACTCACTTTGAGACTAGCTTCTCTGTTTGGCATATAATCACACGTCACTAAACTGGTTTGTCTAAAATACAATGCATGTCTATTGCTTATATATGGCATCAACTGCTTGAAGAAGCAGTTACTGATCAGATACCACAGACAGTATTTTCTGTATCAGTTGATGTCGTTTAAGCACATTACTTCTTAAAACTGAGACCATATATGTTTTCAGCAATAGGCATGATGCGATGAGACATCAAGCAATGCATATACACATGAGAAGACCACTCACTGACTACGCAAACAGAAGCTAATGCTTTCCATGTTGCCACTGAGATCTGTCCAACAGTTTTTCAAGGGTAATAAATGGCAGCTCATGCCCAGATAAGACATAAGGTACATGTGCAAGAACGCACTAATAGTTGTCATGTTGAGCCCAATAAGCCCAGCTTCAGTGTTCTATCATATACATAGCATTCCTTAAAGCATGGGAATAAAGCACGGATAGCTTTATACATATTCCTAAAACAAGCTTCATTAGTTACTCCAGTAAATACACTGGGTATTTATATTTTCGGAAATACATTGCGATTACCTTTTGTTCACTATGAGCCATAAACATTTTGCTTTCATAGAGCCTGACAGAGTTCACGCTTGACTTTTTTTAATCAGCAAAATGAAATGCCTGAACAATGTTCACTATTAAAATGTATATATTTAAGTAATAAAGCAGATGCACATTTACTCAGTAGAGTAATAAAGGCAACATATTATGGGTGACATTAAAAATATGGCATATGGCCAAGAGTCGAGAGTATAGTCAAAGTCAAACATTATAACTTCAGTTATAGTCCTTTCCCAGTTGCAAAACATCAGTCAAAAAGGTCAGGCCTCTGCTGCCTAGATATGCTTACCCCGGTGCAAATGAAGATACGGCTAGATTAATTTTTAGCTTAGTGTTTACTTCCTCCATCTAGGTAGCTATAACTAGTTTTAATAGCAACAGGCACATACTTTTGAGGAAAACATGCAATTTTCAAAAGAGACTGGAAAAATCAGCAACTGTCCTATGTTCCACTGACTTTCGATTGTATGGCACGAAGCAAGCATAATGTTGAGCTAAAGTTGTTTGAGGAAGTTGCCACCACCACCACGACCCAATCTGGTATTTCACTTCAAAGAGCTCCTATTGGTAATGGCTAGTGCTTTTTTTATAGCAGGAACTCCTTTGCATATTAGGCCACACCCCTGATGTAGCCAATCCTTCAGGAGCTTACAGTAGGCCCTGTACTAAGACCCCGGAAACCCCTGGAGGATTGGCTACATCAGGGGTGTGCGGCCTAATATGCAAAGGAGTTCCTGCTACAAAAAAAAGCCCTGGTAATGGCCATTTTCTCTGTTTATGTTTGTGACATGAACGGGCCAGAATTAAATCCATGCTATAAACCCAGGATTCCTGCTGAAGTGTTAGGCCTGTGACTGGGCTGTACCACGCCAGTCTGCAAAAAGGGGCTCACATAATGGCATGCATACTTTCCTTTAAGGAAAAAAAGCATTCCTACAGACAGAGCATTTTCTTGTAAGGTGAAGCACTCAATCTTGCAAGATCACACCTGTGCTATGAAGCAGTACAGACCAGACCAGTACAGACCATAGGTGAGAATTAGATCTAAGTAGCTTGGATTGACAGGTAAAAGGTACATCACAAGCTTGACTAGCATAGTGCATGCACGTACTGTCCTTCAGGTTGCTATATATGGCATCTTTAATGCTATTATATGCGCAAGAGATACACTAAGCACTTCTGCTGCTAGCTGTTACAGAGCTCTAGGAAAACTGTGCCTTTCCCCCCAGTTTCTTCACGTACTCCACCCTCCTCACTGCGTGGAGACTTCAGCTATTTTGACACAGTCTGTCACACCATGGTATGGCAAAGGCTCTAACAAGCCAAACACAGAGTTCAGCTAATGGGCGTGAGGGCCAGCAAGTCAAGGGTGCATCCAGAGGGTGCTCAACTCATTTCTGCCACCTAGAGCCACATGGCAGTAAGTGCACGATGACCTCTTCAAAATAGAGGCTGATGGAACCAGTGAGTTTATGGCAAGGAAACAAAGAACCTTGAAAGCTGCTTAGATCTAACACAGCCATGTATCTGTTCAGAGACAGCCATGAAACAAAAAACAGTGATCATTTTGCTATTTAAGGCACTATTATGTAACCATTTAGTTGTGATATCCTGATCTGACACAAAGTTTGCCTCAGTGGCAGTGTTATTCTGCTCCTATATAAGACACACTGCATGACACAGTTGCTATGAAGTGCTGCACAGTGCCAAAAGATCTGGAACTTCTGTGGTGCATAGTGCTAAAAGATCTAGGACTTCTGGTTGCCAGACAATCTTAGGATCTCCTGGCTATACTACCCACACTGCCATACGATAATAGTAATAATAATCTGCCTAGGTTTGTGGACACCCTGCTTAAAATGGCTGCTCTGTGGAGTATCTATGTCAAGTTCAATGTCAATTTCATGTCTCACATCTAGTCTGAAAGAGAATGACAGGCCCCTAACCCGTTCCCAAACAGAAAAGCTTCAAGGGGAGATTACAACAACAACAACAAAACTGCTGAACTTGAGATCACTCACAAATTCAGAACAATGGACACGGTCTCCCACGGGCTGAATAAGAACCTAGGGTACTTATCTCACTACAGATGCTGATTTGCTGCCCATAAGCATTTCTCTCATGCTCTGCTCAGGCAGACTACAGTTTGCACTGTACCTCTGCATCCTGACTCCCTTCTTTTGCAACATCTCCTCCCACCTTCTGATTTGGATATCAGGGCTCAGCAATCTGTTCCAACCTGGTCTTGCTGGTCTTTAAGGTGCCACTGGATTCAAATCTTGCTCTTCTACCACAGACCAACATGGCTACCCACCTGAAACTGGCCCATAACCAGCTTACCAGAGCAGTGGAAGACAGAGTTACTGGGTGGGTCACCTTAAATTCCTCAAAGGATTATTATTACAGCTTGAAAGCTGTAATGAATATTCCATGAAAAAAAAATGCCCAGGCAGGATTGTGACAACACACTCCAAACCTGTCCTATTGTAAAATCAGAGTATCTAGGGAGGGGAAAGAGTTATCTCCAGAGGTATCCAAGCAGGACAAACGTCTTAAAATGGGTAAAGGCTAAAGCAATAAAAAGTGATTTAGCATCACCATTCCACAGTAAACACCCTTCAAGAGGTTCGAAGCTTAGACGTGGACTTCTGACTTCTGACCAAACACTCCTCCCTGTTGTGTTATTTTGAACAGTACCAAAGCCAGGGAACCAGGACCAGATCAAACAAAGTTCTGAGCCAAATCCCCGGCAACAATAGAACGTTGCCTGGGACCTGGCTCACAATGCTGTTTAATCTGGTTGCTGCTTTGATCATAAAAGAACAAGCATTTGGCCAGCGATGCTGTATTTCTTGCTCAGGGTCTGAGGGTCAGCAGTTCAAGCCCCAACAAAACCCACAGCAGGTCAAGAGGAAGAAGGCAGGTGCATGCCAAGAGAGAAGGGTCAGCTAAATACAGGCATTTGCCCTTATCGTAGTCAGCTTTCCTCTTATGGGAGCCTATGGCAATCACACAAGAAAGGCCAAGACTGCAACAGCACAGTATGAGCTGATAGATACGTTTTCTCAACCACTGCAGAGGCTTTTAACCAACAGAGCTTTCTGTTTTGGTATCCATGACAGCAGCACCCAAGTCCTTCCAACCAAGATGATCAGGGATTTGGAACACCGTCTTGTTTGGAATGGCTGGAGAATGTGGGACTTTTCAGCAGGGGGGAGGGGACGATGGCTAAAGTCATGGCTGAGGTTTACAAAATTATGCATGAGATGGAGAAAGGGGACAGAGGGAGTTTTTTCTCTCTCTCACCTATAATACTAGCACTCACAAGGACCAAATTATATTGTTGGGAAATAGATTCTAAAAAAAAAAAAAGGATAGATCTCAACACAAAGCATAATTAAACTGTGGAATTCACTGCCAGTAAAGGTACTGAAGGCCACAGATGTAGATAGCCTTAAAAGCATATTAGACAGACTCATGGAGGAGAGGTCCATCAGTGGCTACCAGGGGTCAGTTTGTAAAAAAAAAAATAGGTGGTGGAGCTCATTAGCATAACTCGTTAGCATATGCTGCTCCTCCACACCAGCCAAAAGCAACCTAACACAAGAAAGGAGAGCCCCAGGTGAGTGAGGCCTGCTTGGGCTGGCTAGAGATCCAGCCAGCCCAAGCACGCCTCACTCACCTGGGGCTCTCCTTGCCCACCGATCCCAAGTCAAAAGGCCAGCAAGTCACCCGCTGCCCAAAATCACATAAGAAGCGGAGAAAGGGTGGCGCGGGCTTCTCCAGGGGTTAATGAGGGCTGTTGGGGGGGTGTGGTAAAGTTCCTGGTGGCTGGCTGGCTCTCCAAACCCAGGGATTGTTATGCAGCTGCATCTACTATTCAATGGACAAGTTAGGTAGGGAGGAAGAGGGGGAACCCTCAGAAAGGTTCAGGAGCTGTGCTCCTCTGAGCTCTTGCTGAATTCAAGGCCTGGGGGCTACCATCCCCAGTGAAGGGAGCCCCCATCTACAGAGAAAGCAGTCCTCTGAATGCCAGTGCTGGGCGTCAGCTGCAGGGGAGGGCCTCGGTCTCTATGCCCTGTTTGGCCCTGTAGGGCAACTGGTTGTTCACTATGTGAGACAGGATGCTGGACTAGATGGACCAATGGTCTAGTCCAGCAGGCTCATGTTCTTAAGAAACCACGTTTTCAACCTAGACATAGACAACTATTAGCCAAGTTGTGTATGGTTAGCCTAAAGTATAACACGAGCTGCTGTAGCACAAGCACAGCCCCTGGCCAGCTCTACAACCAATTTCTCTTGGTTCAGGTGATCTTATTCAGGGCTTCTGATCAGAGATTCGACATTCTGCTTTTACAGATTTCCCTGCATTGGTGGTGCCTCTTGTTCTAACCATTGCAAGCCGGTTGCAATACTATGATTATCAGAACTCATCTGGAAAATATTTGAGTGAGCATATGTCTGGGCTGTGGGCAGGTCTGAACATGCTGGATTCTAGGCACTGGACTATACCTCTACATCAGGGTTTCCCAAAAGTTTCTTTCCCGTGGCCCGGTTATTTTTACACTTCTCCTTCGTGGCCACTAAAATTTGGGGGTGGAGTCTGGAGACTTTGGGGGTGGAGCTGGGAGACAGAAATTATGTCATTTCCTGTGGTGTCAAGAAGAAGAAGAAGATATTGGATTTATATCCCGCCCTCCACTCCGAAGAGCCTCAGAGCAGCTCACAATCTCCTTTACCTTCCCCCCCCCCACAACAAACACCCTGTGAGGTGGGTGGGGCTGGAGAGGGCTCTCACAGCAGCTGCCCTTTCAAGGACAACCTCTGCCAGAGCTATGGCTGCCCCAAGGCCATTCCAGCAGCTGCAAGTGGAGGAGTGGGGAATCAAACCCGGTTCTCCCAGATAAGAGTCCACGCACTTAACCACTACACCAAACTGGCTCTCCAAGGACCAAGTGATGTCACTTCCGGGGCACAGTGAACCAAAACTCCACCTTTTCCTGTGATGTCACTTCCAGGACACTCCCCCAAACCTGCCTCTTCTTCGGAAGCAAATTCATTTTCAAAAAAATCTCTCTGAAACTCATGCTGAGCCAAAATGGTGGTAGAAAGTGGGCGGTCCTCTCTTTTCACCCCCACACCTGCATGCACCTATCTGTTTGTGTATTTTTCTCCAGCTTGCAAGCACTCCTAATGCCCATGTTCAATTGCCTGCACCACCTACACACCCCTTCCGCAACAGCACTGGCCAGTGTATGCAATTGGGAGTGCTGTTGCCATCAGGAATGCCAGCGCTGTGTACTATCCACACTGGGCCCTGGCAGTTGCTCTACCTCAAAATATGCTAACACATTTAGTAGGCCCTTCCTTCACCTGCTACTACTGGAACCCTGCCTCAAGCTCCAATCAAGCTTGCTTGGTTTCAAGAAAATCTTTAGACAGCTATTTTTCATACTTTTCTTTGGTTGAAACACTGGGAAATTGCTGCGAAAGGTAGCAGAGAATTGTACTGCAATTAATGAATTAATTTCAAGTTATATGAAGTTCATTCAAGCTTTTCTGCAGTTATCCCAAAAAGGATATTTATGAGGGGCTTGCAGCTTTTTACTGGTGGTGTTTCCCATGCCTTTAAAAGCAACCTGTTATGCAGATACTTAGCCAGTGAACTACTTTCATCCTTTTTAATATCTACAGGAGGAATTTAATTTTGGTGTCATACAGCTGTTAAAAGCAGGACCAGTAAAATGGTCTCTTCCAGTGCTGTTGAGATATACTGCAGTAATCTCCAATAATCTCTTTCTGCCCCACACCTCTTACTCTCACTCACTCACACAGGAATCTCATAGAAGGCCACCTGGCTACAACTGGGGGTGCCAACTTTTCACTGGCAGAGTTCCTATGTCTGCAACAACAGTATGATGAACAGAAAAGTGTCATCCAGCAAAAATGGAAGGAAAGAAAGAAAGAGAAAGGGAAAGAATTAAAGGGAAGGAAAGGAAAGACATGGAAAGAAAGAACATAAACATAAGAGGAGCCATGTTAAATCAGGCCAGTGGACTATCCAGTCCAAAATTCCCTCATACAATGCCTCAAAAGCACCAGAATGTCCACCAGTGGGACCAGGGCACTAGAAGCCCTCCCACTGTTGCTTCCCTCCCCCAGCACCAGGAATAGAGAAAGAGCATCACTTGCAGGGAAAGAAACAAAGAAGAAACAACGGGGAAAAAAGCCTTCCTCACCATTAGATGACCCCAGTCAGCAAAAATTCTGCCCAGGAGTTGTTTGGTAAAAAAGCTACTGGAATGCCCACTCCCTGCCCAGCTGGAAAAAACAGACACACCCTTCTTTGCCACCCAGGGAAATCTCCCCAAAAGAACATACTGCAAGGCACATGAAAGCTCATACCCTGAAGAACACTTCATGGGCCTGAAGTGCCAATTCTAAAGTGCCAGCTTTTCTCTCAAACACTGGGAGCAGGGGAGAAGGAAGGAGAGGCAGCCCAGGTCCTCTCTGCACAACACAGAGATGGGGCGGGGCTAGCTTTGGCTTTTCTTGTGACCCGGTAGTGAGGCTTCCGTGGCCCGACCCTGCAAATGGGAAACACTGCTCTACATAACTTAATGGTTGGGATTCAAATGCGATGCTGTGGTAAGTGAATGGCTCAGATGGTAACCAGTCATGTTTGTGACACTGCTGCATACAGAGTGGTGCTGTTCCCAGAGTTACTGACAGATTCATGTCATGACTGGTGGTGATACTAATTGATTTTCAGAAGCCAATATCAGAGTCGCACAATAAAAGCAACCACATAATGGCACACAGGGTCAGTTAGAACATGTGGTTATTCATAGCAACCCCCACTGATTCAAGTGCATTTTCCCGTAGGTTCATGTTACCACACAAAAAGATCAACTGAAGTATCTCTCAGCAAAATTTTTAGTCATGTTACTCAGCATAGTTCAGAACAGGGGTGGCCAAACTGTGGATTGGGAGCCACATGTGGCTCTTCCACAAATATTGTGTGGTTCTCAGAGCCCCGACCACCCAGTTGGCCAGCTTGGAGAAGGCATTTGTCCCTTTAAATCACTTCTCCAAGCCGAGTCAGCCAGCAGCATGGAGAATGCATTTAAAGTTAATGTTGCTTTCTTTCCATCTCTCCCACCCTTCTTCCCCCTATCTATCTTCCTTCCTTCCTTCCCTCCCTCCCTCAAACATCTGACATTTATTCTATGTGGCTCTTATGATAAGCAAGTTTAGCCACCCCTGCCTGGTTCAGAATGTACAAGTCAATTAGAAGTGAGCCAAATCTGAATTTTGTTTTTTACCAAGCTTACCTGAACATCAATGTCTGGCAGGAGATGGGTGATCACCTGGAAAAATGTTGAACAGTATCATAATTACAACATAAATTCACAAAAATCTGCAACTCGTGATTTAACTCTTAAATGCAAATGCTGCAGGTATTTAATACTAGCTCTTAACTGCTTGGAAATTTTTGTTTTCAGATCAAAAGCCCCCCCTCTCCCCCCACGCACTTCTCAGACTGCGACTTAAAGGTTGTATGAGGGCTGTGAGGGCACAGAAGCAACTTGTACACATACAATTGTTTACAGTCGCTCTAATCAGCAAGAGCACTGCATAACAGCCATACAGCACGGCCAAGTTCCTGTCTCATCTGCCTAGGGCCATACCAGAGCAAAGCTCATAGAAGCCAACTAAGAGGAAACACGGAGCTGTATTTCTCAAGGATGTCAACAAAACCAACCCCGGTGGGCTAAAGTCTCCCCTACTTCCCATCTAAAATACCAAACATGGCTTTTTTTCCTAGCAGGAGCTCCTCTGCATATTAGGCCACGCCCCCCTGAAGTAGCCAATCCTCCAAGGGCTTAGAGGGCTCTTAGTATAGGGCCTACTGGAAGCTCCAGGAGGATTGTCTACATCAGGGGCTGCTACAAAAAGAGCTCTGCGCAAACAACATTGTTTTGGGTAAATTATGACAAGTGATCATCACTCCCCCTTGCCTGGTTCACTGCCCTGCTCATTACTACTACTTCCAAGTAAGACAGCATGGTGCATTAGGCTACTAGCATCTCAACAGAGGACCGAAAGACCTTCCTGAGTCATGAGATCCTAATCTAGACCCAATTAAGAAGCACAGAGCATGGCCACTCAGTTCCGCTTACCTCATCTTTCTCTACCAGAGGTTTCACTTCTGCAATATGTGCGTCTTGAACTTCCACCGACATTGTCAGTAGTTGGTACCTAAATAAAGAAGTCAATAATATTAACTGCAACTAATTTTTACAACACAAAAAAACCTGCATTTCTATATTTGAGCAATCATGCGCTCTATACAAAGCTGGGGATAGTTTGAAAGTTAGCAAATTTCGGATCATGTGCTTTGATACATAATTTACAAGGGGAACTATGAAACCTCAATGTCAATACACAATAGATTTACTGTTTAGGAAATACTGAGAATATGTTTGGATAGAATTTAGGGGTGGGGAGTATATTCGATTTACTAGGGATGGGTACAGACTGGGAAAACATTGGTTTGAGGTTCGCATACTGGGTGGCCCAAAGTGAACCCCCAATCAAAGCCTGCCTGAACTGAAAAGCACGCATGTCACTTCTGGTGGCTTCACATGCCGACTCAGCATGATGCAGGGAGTGGTGCTTGACACCGCCCGGAAGTGGCGTGCATGCATGGGAGGAGGGGCTGAACACCTGAACCACGCAGAAGCTTGAAGATGATGATATTGGATTTATATCCCGCCCTCCACGCCGAAGAGCGGCTCACAATCTCCTTTATCTCCCTCCCCCACAACAGACACCCCGTGAGGTGGGTGGGGCTGAGAGAGCTCTCACAGCAGCTGCCCTTTCAAGGACAACCTCTGCCAGAGCTATGGCTGACCCAAGGCCATTCCAGCAGGTGCAAATAGAGGAGTGGGGAATCAAACCTGGTTCTCCCAGATAAGAGTTCACATACTTAACCACTACACCAAACTGGCTTGGTGAGTGTTTGGGTTAAGGCTCCTTCCCAAACCTCAGTCTGGGGTTTGTGAACTGCAGTCTGGGGTTCAGGTCCTTGCCCATCCCTAATATTTATACATAAGGTTGCCACTCTCTAGGTGGAGCCTGGAGATCTCATAGAATTATAACAGAAATCAGTTCTCTGGAGAAAATGGCTGATTTGGAGGCTTTATTCTATGGCACTGGATCCTGCTGAGGTCTTTCTCTTTCCCAAATGCCATTTTTTCCAGGCTCCACCCCCTAAATCTCTATGAATTGCTTAACCCAGAGTTGTGAGCTACTGGCATTAAATTTGTGAGCTACTGCATAAATTATTGTGCTCTGGGGCCATCCTTCCTGAGCTAGGACAAAAATGTGTGAGCTGGAGGCTAAAAATATGTGAGCCAGCTCACGCTAACTCAGCTTAGAGGGAACACTGAGGTAACCCTATTTATGCAATCAAAATTCATTCACCAGAACTCTACCCAACAACATGCATGAACTGGACCTAACTCACTGCAATACTGTTCATCTCAAGCATCTCGCTTCCAAATATGCTGAACAAACAGAAAAGCCAATATTGTTCTCTGAGCATGGGGGACTTCATGAAGTCTAGGCAAAGCATTTTAATTCCTACAGGAACATCTATACGGAAGTGGCAAAACAGATGATATGTATAACTGATCTCATGGGTACCTAAACGGCTCAGGGCCCATATTTTAGGAGAAAAGTTTCCAATCTCATATGATGACCCTCTACTATTTTGAGGAACAAATTTATACCTAACCAATTTCTGCAAGCTTGATGGATCTGTAAAGTTTCCTCATTGCTTTCTCACGAAAGCAAACTGTTTTCACAGTACTGTAACTTTTGGTTAGCTCAACTGCAAAACCATGACAGCTGGTTCGTAAATAATTTGAAAATTATTTCCATCATCAGGGCAAAATACAAAGTTCATTGCAACGACTGCCATCATCAAATTAACTTTTTTAGAGCCAAACAAGGTTTTCTTCCTCACCCCTGCCAATTTACTATGTTAGAGGTCACAAGGTCTTTTAACACAACAGGCTGCTTATGTACAAACAGCAGGCTCCTACCAACTTCAGTCTCATTAAATATAACTCCAGACAATTTAGTTAAGGATTAAGGTTCAACATTGATGCACTTATTAGAAGAATTAAGACACTTTAATAGCAATGCAACGTTCTTAAAAAAATTTGATCACAGGTTTCCCAAGGTGGAATGGGGAAAAACAACAACAAAGCACACTAAAAGCCTACCACAGTCTCTGTGTGAGTGCGTGTGGGGGAGAACTCGCCCCTAGTATTACAGTGTGGCCCAGTACCACTTATCAGTGATGTGAGTGTAGAACATTTTCCAGAAAGTTTCTGGATGCTGTATTTTTCCATGGAAAATCTTCTGCTCCACTTATGCAAATAGAATCTGTTTATCTATAGTTTTCAGGGCCGTTTGTGCTGTAGAGCAAGGGTGGCAAACATGCAGCCCGAGTGCCAAATGAGGTCCCCGGAAGGCTTCTATCAGGTACCCGAGCAACTGGCTCTACTTCCTTCTCCCTCTCTTGCTTCCTTATGCATCTCAACTTGCTTTGCGAGGCTTGCTAAATTGCACAGGAGTTGCAGAGCAAAACCTTGGTTTTCCCCATTGGTTGAGGCTCCTCTCCCACCTGGTCCCTTGGGAAAGGAGCCAGAGCTTCCTTTGCCCAGTTCCCTGAATCCCATGGGAGAGATTCAAAGAAACACCTTTAAGATCAATGAGTGCTAATGTTTAAGCATGTTTTATTTAAAGTTTGGGGTTTGTTTGTTTTTTTTTAAAACCTTTAGTTGTGTTTGTCTGTGTCCTTTACAAAGTTTATATCTCTGCTGCCTAATCTTAAATAGGTATACACATGGGCCGGCCCAACGAGGTCTCATTTATGTCAGAGCCAGCCCTCATAACAATTGAATTCGACACCCCATGGTTCAGGTTTGTACATTGTGTAATTGCCTTCTTTTGCCAACATTCTTTGCATTTGGAACTGAAATATTTCTACTGACAGTTCTCCAGAAATCTTGTATCATTGCTACTAATACAGTTCACAGTGTTTGGTCATGAACATCCTTACACTTACAAGGGCACAGAGTTAGGGTCGCAAACCATCTTAAATCCTTTATCTCCACCTCATCCTTCGCAGAAATCACTTCCTTCCTCTCTTTGCCACATGTAGCACAGCAAGATAAGGCAATTGCCAAGTCTGTAAATCCATCTCCCCAGTTCTCTGCGGCTTCAATTATCACAGTTAACAGTGTGAGTATATACATCCCTCAGCTATTGCTGAATCCTACCCAAAGATTCAGCTTCTCAAACCTAGCCTACCTCTTTTGCATCTAGGGTTTCACAGGAATTTTGAGAATGAAAAGAGAAATAGTTGTAAAGTGGTCAGCGAACCAACAGACAAGTGCCATCCTTTCAACAAACCAGTGAAGCGCCACAGCTGAAGAGATGACATCTTCACAACGTAACAATGAATAGTGCATGGACAATCAATTTAGGCTATGTCTCTGTACAAAAGGCTCACAACACTGTTGTCCATTCTTCCATTTTATCCTTATCTCACAAGCTGTAGGTTAGGCTGTGAGATAGCGGCCCAAGGTCACCCAGTAAGCTTCCATGACAAAAGAGGGGATTTTGAACCCAGATTTCCAGAATCCTAGTTGAGTGCACTAACCACTATACCACACTGGTATCAGTCATCTCTAATCATTAAAACTCAGAGGGTTCTGATTAGCCATGACACTCAGATTTTCTTCTAGTAACTTTGCCTCTTATTCAACCTGGTTTGTCTGGAGTTTGTTATTGTAAATTGCCTCAAACATTTATTTCTATTTGAAAGTTCCCAACCAAGACACTCATTTTAATGGACTTCATACTGTCATATGAAAATTTTAAATATCAAGTGATCCATTAGAATCCAGAACCAGTCTGTTCTCAAAGACCAAACCAGATGGCTTTATGTTGTTTTCATTATGTAAGTTATTTGCTTTTTTTAAAAAACAAACACACACACTATAACACATTCTTTCCTGTATGCTTGATGTTATGAAAAAGATACTCTGCTTGTGAAAGGTTAGGAAACCTGGGCCTTGGTTATACATCCAGTCTCCAAGTTTTACACGGCAGTCACTTGGATCACTGTTCTTGTTCATTGATAATCTAAATCCACTTGCCCCTGCCTCAGTAGTGTAATGTCAAAGTGAAGCAATGAAAACAATTCAAAATGCCTCAATTTGTTAAGTGCCTATATCATCACATGGAGCAGAAGGGGAGCAGAGATTATTAAACTCATGCCACTGATACCATGTTACTTCATCCAGCCATGGACATACAGCCTCCAGTATTGCACACACAGTGCAAGTTGTATATCAATTAAGCTATCACATAGTCACGGTTTCTGGCAAATACAGGAAATTTTCTTCTGTAGTCAGGTTCACCCAATTTATGTTTAGTAAAAGAAATAGGATTGCCAAGTCCAAATCAAGAAATATCTGGGGACTTTGGGGATGGAGCCAGGAGACTTTGGGGCTGGAACCAGGAGACATTGGGGGTGGAGCCAGGGGCAAGGTTGTAACAAGCATAACTGAACTCCAATGGGAGTTCTGGCAGCCATCACATTGAAAAAGACCGCACAGCTTTTAAATGCCTTCCCTCCTCTGGAAATAATGAAGGATAGGGGCACCTTCTTTTGGGGCTCATAGAATTGGACCACCTGGTCCAATCCTTTTGAAACCTGCAGGGTATTTTGGAGAGAGGCACTGGACGCTCTGCTACAAATTTGGTGTCTCTACCTCAAA
Source organism: Heteronotia binoei (assembly GCF_032191835.1). NCBI lineage: Eukaryota > Metazoa > Chordata > Lepidosauria > Squamata > Gekkonidae > Heteronotia > Heteronotia binoei. The sequence goes on along the minus strand of NC_083229.1, from coordinate 17,526,073 downwards.
AAACAGCTCTCCCAGAGCCCCAGATACTTGCAGATCAATTCTCCATTATACCCTATGGGAACTGGTCTCCACAGGGAATAATGGAGTGCCCAGCAGATATTCCCCCCCCCCCCCGCTTTCTGATGACCCTGAAGCGGAGGAAGGGCCTCCAAACTGGGGGGGTCCCCTGCCCCCATCTGGGGATTGTGTATCACAAAAAAAGAGAATCACGGCCAAAAAAGGAAACTAAAGCACCACTACCGTGAAATCCAGCCTCAAACTGTCAACAAATCACAAAATTAAACGATATTCTCTCTCTCGGCTAATTATGAAATATCCAAACATGAATTCTTAAACAATACCAAAATGCCAGTCCCACTTTTTTTCGTCAATAGAAGTGAAATTGATCATGATCACTCTGAGTAAAATAGATGGCGTTCTCACCCAGGGTTTGAAAATTCTTAATGAGGAGTTTGAAGAAGCTAAGGTAAAACGGGGAAATAGTACAGACCTGTTGCTGCTTATGGACGGCTGGCTGAACAGCCCTATGAACCGTGCGCTGTACGGATTCCAGATTACTGAACGTGCTGAACATTTGTCAATTTCACTGGATGTTTCCCAAAGGAGCCACCACTTCTATTGATGAAAAAAAGCGTGACTGGCATTCTGGTGCAACCGTTCTTTATTGTATAAGAATTCATGTTGTTTGGATATTTAATATACAAGACTTTTCTAATATCGTTTAACTTTGTGATTTGTTGACAGTTTGCAGCTGGATATCAGGGTAGCGGTGCTTTTGTTTCCTTACCCACCTGGGGATTGGCAACCATAAAAAGAAATTATCTCTTACGATAGGCACATAATGGTCCCAAGACAGAAGCCTGCCTCATACACACAATCAACTGAAACAGGTCTTAAACTTCTGCTGAAGAAATAAATGTTAAAGGAGAAATACATTCCTTCGGGAGGAATTCCAAGAGTTCTTCAGTGAAGAATTCTGTGCTTAGTCAACATTTTCCATTTAGAGAACTGGTCATGCTTTAGAGTCCAGATAAGGCTTTTCTCACTGAGGTGATAAGTTTGTTTGAACTTTTCCACACCAAAGACTGCAGCTTTGGGCTCATATAATTGAATGCCTCTTCTATTTAAATCCCCTAAACACACAATGAAATCATGCTACAGTTCTTACCTCTAACAGAGCTTTCTATCTGCAGGACATTTTTTTTCTAATGGAGAAGTATCCAATCACATGAGCTCCCTCTCACAACCCAGCTACATTGTCATGATGGTAGAAATGTTACATTACGCTACAAGTGGTGTATCAAATTCTGTAATAGATATTTGAACAGGTCAACGCCTCCAGTTCTAACAGGTGGGATATAACATGGGATATTTTGGATTAGGCAAGCCTGGTATGTGCTACCCTATATGCCTAGCCAAGAAGCCTTCCTAAGGCCCTATCCTGCCATGGTTCTTGTGCTTTTAATTAACATAACTTGCTTTGTATTAATATAACTTGCTGTATAAGTAATCCAGACATATGCAAACCCCCTAGGGAGGCTGGATGGTCAGTGAAGGGAAGACAGCACAGCAGTAATTTGCTTCTCCACCGCCCCCCCCCCCTCCATGCTATTATTTAATACAGGTGGTGATGACCATCAACTTTGTGAGCATGTTAAGAATTTCAATCCAGTAGTAAAGCCGAAACAACTGGACACCAGTCTAAGTCTGTCCAACAGTTAAGCTTGTGGAGCTAACATATAAGCCTAGAGCTATAACTGCAGCTATAGCTCTAGGTCAAGGGTGTCAAGCTCATTTGTTAGGAGGGCTGGATCTGACATAAATGAGACCTTGCTAAGCCACGTATGTCATAACATGTAATCTCAGGTAGTGCAGATATAACCTTTATAAAGGACACAGACAAACACAATTTAAAAAAAAAACAAACTTAAAATGTGTTTAAAAGACTATCACTATTGCAATATTTTGTTTCCTTAAAAGTCTCTGTTAACTGACACCTCTTGCTCTGAATTACTGCACCAAAATCTGGAGACAATGTCTGTGCTGTAGCAATTTTGAGTGTGCTGTTCAGGTGTTGTTCAGGTGTGTGTCTGTAAGTTGCAAACCTCGTTTGATTTATTGACATTCATTATAGAAATATCATGGTCAATGCTTTGAGCCTAAGACCCACAGGAAAACAAGAAATGGCTGGGCATTGTGAGCTTTTGTACATAAGTTGCTTCAAGTGCTGGTCAGCCAATGGAAAAAATAGAGGCTTTGCTCTGTAACTACTGTGCAACTGAGCAAGTCGGCCAAAGCAACTGTGATGCAGAAGGAAGCAAGAGAGAGAAGGAAGCAAACAACAAGTTGCTCAAGGACCTCATCTGGCTCATGGGCCACACGTTTGGCACTCCTGCTCTGGATGTATTGTATGTCTGTCTATTGAAATCATTCATCATATTTTCATATTAGCATGTGGTTATCATCAACAGTCAATACAGACTACTCTGAAACACAGATGACATTTTTATGGAGCAGCTAATCATACAGCAACAGCAGCATTCTTCCCCCATCCCAAAGGTTATTTTAGGACAGGCATAGGCAATAATGTGCAAGGGACTAAGTGATCTGCCTTCTGAAATCCAGCATAAGCAGCATCCTGCATGGTTTGAAAAGCAAAATCACCCTTGCAAACTCTGACTACTCCAAGTAAAATCATCAAGGTTTTTTTTTATTTGTTTTTTTTTTTTGTGATGGTGCTCACTGGTACTGAATACTGCCGTTTCTTGGAGCTCTCCTAAGTACTGAGGTCGGAACTGCTGGAAATCAGCTCAACCTTATATACGAGTAACGGCACCTCTTTTTTGACATAAAAAGAACTGGTTGTTGTTGCTGACGGCTTAGAAGTCTACCGCTACACTTCATTCTTTCTCTTCTAGTATAACGCTCAGCTACAATCTTTGAGCCCTGACCTAGATAGGCCTAGCTAGTACTCGGAGGGGAGACCGCCAAAGGAGATCAATGTTGCTGCACAGAGGCAGGCAGTGGCAATACCACCTCCGCTTTTCTCTTGCCTTGAGAACCCCACCAAAGGTCACCATGTGTCAGCTGTGACTTGATGGCACTTTGCACCTCTACCATGTCCTTTGAGACTTTTACACTGAGCGAGGAGCATCTTGTTTTATCTCGCTCTACTTCAACTCAGTTGACGTCTTTTATCTATACCGCTATGAATTATTCATTCAAGAATCAATGCAGAGATCTTCAATATTTAAAAATTTCTATATTCAATCGCACTAAGGTAGCTGCACCTCTCCCTTCAGATTGTACAGGTGAGTAAAAGCTTTGCTTCCCATGTAACAGAAGGGACAGCACCTGTTCTTTACCGTTTATTCACACAGTTCAATTAAATATTGCTTTTCTGCCAAGCCTACAGCAGGCAACGTTTCTCAGCTCATGCAAATTTTCCAGGAAAAAAATTCAAAAAGGATTGCTGCAGTGCGTTTGAGACCAACAGACTTCTTACAGCATACGCTTTCATACGTCTTGTGCTCTAATCAAGAAGAGCAGAGTGCCATAACAGAGGTTACTTTTTTAAAGTGTCAACGCTTTAATCTGCAGCTGATAAACAGACTATCCTTCTTGAATTTATCACAGTATCATAAATTCACATGGAATGTATATTTACAGCCCTCTCTTGGTAGCTATTAGGGTCAATTTTGAACACCATTATATGATAACAGTGCAACGGGCCATATTTCTCAGTCAAGAACTGAGCTACCCCTGAGCCTGCTTCGGTGGGGAGGGTGGGATATCAATCCAATGAATGAATACATAAATAAATAAAACTGATTCTGCAGGTTCTCAGATTGGCCAGCCTAGTGACATTCGGTGGTCATCCTGGATGACACACTTAGGAATCAACCGAGGGAACAGAATTGGCTGTCTGCATGCCAATTCCCATCGCAGCCATTTTAGAAGACTGACAGTTCTGTGCTGAAGCATCTAAATCCTCTTAGTGACACGATGGCACCAAGCATTTGCATTCATCTACTAGCGCTTCTCTGTGCCAGTGTTCCCCAGCATCCCCCTTGCCTTTGTAATCATGACCTAGATATGTGCTCCTGCACTTAAGACAAAGGTCCTCTTCAGGCCAAGCTTTTTCATATAATTTATTAGCTTATCATCACAGTTATTTTTCTTTGAGCAAGGCAATGGTCTCCAGTTCCTCATATTTTTCTATTCCCCCTCCCCCTTAAGCTTATGGATCAATTGCAGTCTCCTAGATCGCATTTAACAGTCACCTATTAACCCAGTTCTCTGCTTCTATAATGTCTAGAAAGAAATTCACTAGCACATAAACAGGATTAGATTTCCTGGCACTGTGGGGCTAAAGGAAGACAAGGAGTGAAAAGACAGCCGCTGTAAATTCACAGGCATCAAATATCTAGCGATGAAATTTTGTATTCAGGTTTCTCACTCATGCAATAACACAGCTGGTCTGTACAGCTTGTAACTGAGCACTCAGCTGATAACACTAGTCTTTCATGTGAGTAACACCTTTCCGAGCTCTGTGTCTTCTATGTTATGGACACATAAGGGACAGAACAAAGGTACCAGCTTCAGTACACATACTGACAAAAAACAACAACAACCCTCCAGGATTCCACACTGATTCTAAGTAGTATTGAAGAGTATTTTTTACTGTGCTATGGCCACAGAGAAATGCAATTCTTGTTATTCTTCCCCAGATGTTGGCTACTTTGAAAATGAACCGCCCTGAATAAGAATCATCATGTATAATTAAAACTTGCAGGAATAACTATGTTCCTGATTGTGTTTGGTTTGCTGCCATTTTCTCAGCCAGTTTGGTGTAGTGGTTAAGTGTGCTGACTCTTATCTGGGAGAACTGGGTTGGATTTCCCACTCCTCTACTTGCAGCTACTGGAATGGCCTTGGGTCAGTCATAGCTCTATCAGTTGTTCTTGAAAGGACAGCTGCTGTAAGAGCTCTCTCAGCCCCACCTACCTCACAGGGTGTCTTGTTGGGGGCATGGGGAGAAGGTAAAGGATATTGTGACCTCTCTGAGATGCTGAAATTCAGAGCACAGGGCGGGATATAAATCTAAATTCAGTATCTTCTCATTAGCAACAGCAAGCCAAACCCAACACAGCAATCCGCTGTGCAAAACTGCAGATTTTAAAAATTTTTGTAGTATAGTCCACCACCCTTACTGTAGCAGAAGTGTTTTCCCTCTTTCAAATTCTGCAGAGAATGATACTGCCAGCCAATGCCAAAGCTGATTAACCCAGATTTTAGTTCAGCCACACTGACATACAAAGCAATATTTGGGAAGCGCATTTCACTTTGCTTTAAGCATTATATGCATTTTAGATTTACTCAGTGCCGCCTTCCCACGAGGCCACATTTTCATGCTTGTAACCTGACAGCCTAGTAAATGTAGGTCCGGCTTCATTCTGCTCTACATAGCTCAGCCTTGCCTGTCATTTGTATTCTGGGGTTGCGTGGTGGAGGGCCAAGGTCATTAGGTATGAAAGGGGGTCACTGACCTTCACAGCTGCAGCAAATCTGAAAGTTAATATCTCCATGCAGCAATGGAATTAATTCTCGTGTACCAAAACCACAGGAACTAGATGGAAAGCCTTGGATTTTGTGTTTGGTATGCTGTTTCCCTTCCTGACTTGGGAAACGCAAACTAGCACATTCTCATCAGTTCTTGGAACTGGGCCAGGTTGGGCCAGGACGGCCTTGGCTTGTATTTGTAAGGGAGACCACCAAGGAAACCCAGGTCCACAACATAGAGGCAGGCAATGGAACACCACCTCTGAACGTCTCTTGCCTTGAAAACCACACATCAGCTGTGACTTGACAGTAAAAAAAAGCCCTTTCCCTATATTTGTTTAACTGCAAGCAGTAACAAGAAGCTTAATCATGTGTTATAAAAGCTCAGTCATTGTTTTAGATTGTCATATTTTGAGCATATAAACTCCTTAAAGAAGCAGCAGCAGCAAAGATGCACTGCACTCATATAGAAACTGAACTTTAAAACTTACTTGCAGATTAGATGTATTCCTAAATTTGGGGCCAGTGTCTCACACACACTCAACATAACCCACCTCACGGGGTTGTTGTGTGGATAAAATGGAAGACAGAAGAACAATGTAAGCTGCTTTGGGTTCTCGTTTGGAGGAAAGGTGGGGTATAAATAGAGCAAATAAATAAAATCATTGAAACAACATCATGCTATTTTTACTGTCACCAGAAGCTGTTCAAATGCATTTATCAGAACCAACATTAGCTACAAAATGGTATAGTCACGTGCGTGTTCGCAAGTTGTAACTTTGCAATCAGTAAAATACTTAGTATGGTTGGTGAATGCTGCACAAGTGCTATGTGCACTACCTGGCACATCTCCACTTGTGCTCTTGCACAACAAATATGCAAATGCTTCATTTAGAATTCTAATTCTAACTCTAAAACTAATTCGCTCCTCCAAGAAACTGCAGATACTTGTAAGCCAGGGGTTAGCAAAAAGCTGGGCAGAAGGGGGTGAGGGGGAAGAATTAGGTGCATCGCTTAAGGTAGCACCCATTCTGGATGGGGTTGTGCTCCCCTTGAAGCTAAGGTTCTCAAGACTGGGGGTGCTTAGTCCCAAGCCTCCTTCAGGATAAGCAGTTGGCAGCTGTGACCAAGAGTGCCTTTGACCAGCTTTGACTGGTTAGCCAGCTACAGCCCTTCTGGGACAGTAAAGATCTGGCCACTGTGATGCACACATTACTGCAATGCACTCTACAGGGGGCTGCCCTTGAAAAGTGTTCAGAAACTTCAATGGGTACAGAACACTGCTGGCCAGGGTGCTGACTGGAGTTGGTTGTAGGGGCCACATAACCAGCCCTGGCCCACCTATACTGGCTTCTAATCGGTGTACAATTCAAGATGCTGGTCTTGACCTTAAAGTCTCATAGTGTTTGGGATCAAACTATCTGAAGGACCACCTAATCCCTTACAAACCTGCCCAACCATTACAATAATCTTTGGAGGTCTCAACCTTCTGAGATTAGGTGGTTAGCAACCTGGGAGAGGGCCTTCTGCATCAAGACACCAAAGCTCTGGAACTCTCTCCCCAGGAAGATCCGCCTGTCCCTTTCTGCTGCCATCTTTCACAAGTAGGTGAAGACTTTGTTTGGCATTCCCCTAATCCCTCCTTCTTAACCAACGTTTTCCTGTTTCACATGTATTTTAGCCATTATGTATATATATTAACTCTTTGTTTTTAAGTCTTTCAAAAGTTGCTTGAAAGATGTACATTTGGGAGGGGGCTGATTTTAATGGCTTTACAAAATGCAATCTTATCTTGCATGTTTTAAAATGTTAGCTGCCTTAGTGGCCCTTGTTAAGGGCAGAAAGGAGGGATGCAGACCTTGTAAATTAAAAGCAATAGTCATCTGCAGGGGTCATCTTGTAGAAAAATAGGTGGTGGAGTTCATCCAGGGATTGCTATGCAGCTGGACCTACTATTCATTGGACAAGGTAGGTAGGGGGGAGGGGGAGCCGTCAGAAAGGTTCAGGAGCTGTGGTCCTGTGAGCTCCTGCTGAATTCAAGGCCTGGTCGTCTGAGCCACCAGCCCCTCTGTCCTTTCCCCCCTTAAGTAGCTAAAGACCGGAATTGGTCGGAGCTTCAAAGTAAGCGGCAGGAACCAAAGGGTAGCCAGATTCTGCCCTGCCTTAATCCCCAAGGGTCTGCCCTACCAGCTAGTGCTGACTGCGTTTGTGGCTACGCTAGCCATTATGCACATCCACTGGCCGCTTGGAGATGTCACCCCACCAATTGATGTCATCATACTGGGGGCACACATGCCCCTGCTCCCCCCCCCCACCCCGCAGAAACATTTCTGGCTATGGGGCTGGTCCAGGCTCTGCCTAGACTGTACAAGGAGAACCACCAAACAGTCACAGAAACAACTGTGACTCATTGCCGATGTTTAATTTGTACTGGGGGGAGGGGACTGCTGGGATGCGTGCATGTCACTTGTAAGCCATTTTGATTCCCTCAGCTTTAAAAAAAAAAGAATTAAAAAAATCTAAGGTGAAAACTGCACCAGTACAAGAACACTGTGGAATTAAAAAAAAAAAAGAAGTGCTAGAGTTATAATGGTGGGGACAGAGAAGCGATCAAGACTCTCCTTGCCAATACAATCAGCAACACTGTTATCACTGTGCAATTTTATCACAGAGTGTATGAAACTCCTTCAGGTATCTTGGTTACAAGTGCAGGATTACAAGGTTTTAGAACAAATAATCAACATGAGCCACAAAGTGCCAAGACCTATAGTTCAAAAGGACAATGCTTAGCTTGTACAGAGACATGTGTTGGCGGAGCAGCAGCAAATACACTATAAAAGAAATCTGCCACATCAGTCTGTTATCCGAAAACAACAGCAAAGGTCAGCAACCGTGATGCTGACTTGTGTCTAGTGCCCCACATAATGGAAGATGTGTGGGTTTCCCTCATGTGCCTCTTCCCTGAAGAGTCTTTAGACCTAGCCCAATCTTTGTCCCCTTCTGCCCTACAGTTCCCCCAACCCATGATGTTGTTTGTGTTGGATACTGTAACTCTGCATGCAAGAAGATCTGGGAGGGAAAGGTTAAGACATGGGTGTCAAACTCATTTGTTATGAGGGCCGGATCTGACATAAACGAGATGTTGTTGGGCTGAGTCATGTTATGCCGGGCTGTGTGTGTGTACCTATTTAAAATTAGGTAGCAGAGATATAAACTTTATAAAGGACACAGACAAACACAATTAAAGTTTTTAAAAACTTAAAATAAAACATGCTTAAAACATTAGCACTTATTGGTCTTAAATTTCCTTTCTTTGTATCTCTCCCATGGGATCCAAGGAACTGGGCAAAGGAAGCTCTGGCTCTTTCCTTCCTTCCTCAGAGGACCAGGAGCAAAGGAGCCTCAGACAATAGAAGGAAGAGAGGCTTGGCTCAGTAGTTCTGCTGTGCAATTGAGAGAGACTGACAAAGCAAGCTTTAAGAACATAAGAACATAAGAGAAGCCATGTTAGATCAGGCCAATGGCCCATCCAGTCCAACATTCTGTGTCACACAGCGGCCAAATATATATATATATATATATATATACACACACACACACACACACACACACACACACTGTGGCTAATAGCCACTGATGGACCTCTGCTCCATATTTTTATCTAACCCCTTCTTGAAGGTGGCTATGCTTGTGGACGCCACCACCTCCTGTGGCAGTGAATTCCACATGTTAATCACCCTTTGGGTGAAGAAGTACTTCCTTTTATCCGTTTTAACCTGTCTGCTCAGCAATTTCATCGAATGCCCACGAATTCTTGTATTGTGAGAAAGGGAGAAAAGTACTTCTTTCTCTGCTTTCTCCATCCCATGCATTATCTTGTAAACTTCTATCATGTCACCCCTCAGTCGACGTTTCTCCAAGCTAAAGAGCCCTAAGCGTTTCAACCTTTCTTCATAGGGAAGGTGTTCCAGCCCTTTAATCATTTTAGTTGCCCTTTTCTGAACTTTCTCCAATGCTATAATATCCTTTTTGAGGTGCGGCGACCAGAACTGCACACAGTACTCCAAATGAGACCGCACCATCGATTTATACAGAGGCATTATGATACTGGCTGATTTGTTTTCAATTCCCTTCCTAATAATTCCCAGCATGGCGTTGGCCTTTTTTATTGCAAACGCACACTGTCTTGACATTTTCAGTGAATTATCTACCATGACCCCAAGATCTCTCTCTTGGTCTGTCTCTGCCAGTTCACACCCCATCAACTTGTATTTGTAGCTGGGATTCTTGGCCCCAATGTGCATTACTTTGCACTTGGCCACATTGAACCGCATCTGCCACGTTGACGCCCACTCACCCAGCCTCAACAGATCCCTTTGGAGTTCCTCACAATCCTCTCTGGTTCTCACCACCCTGAACAATTTAGTGTCATCCGCAAATTTGGCCACTTCACTGCTCACTCCCAACTCTAAATCATTTATGAACAAGTTAAAGAGGATGGGACCCAGTACCGAGCCCTGCGGCACCCCACTGCTTACCGTCCTCCACTGCGAAGACTGCCCATTTATACTCACTCTCTGCTTCCTATTACTCAGCCAGTTTTTGATCCACAAGAGGACCTGTCCTTTTACTCCATGACTCTCAAGCTTTCTAAGGAGCCTTTGATGAGGAACTTTATCAAAAGCTTTCTGGAAGTCAAGGTAAACAACATCTATCGGGTCTCCTTTGTCCACATGTTTGTTCACCCCCTCAAAGAAATGTAACAGGTTAGTGAGGCAAGATCTTCCCTTGCAGAACCCATGCTGAGTCTTCCTCAATAACCCGTGTTCATCAATGTGCCTACTCATTCTGTCCTTGATAATGGTTTCTACCAACTTTCCCGGTATTGAAGTCAGACTGACTGGCCTGTAATTTCCTGGATCTCCTCTGGAACCCTTTTTAAAGATGGGGGTGACATTTGCTACCTTCCAGTCCTCAGGAACGGAGGCAGATTTCAATGAAAGATTACAGATTTTTGTTAGAAGATCCACAAGTTCAACTTTGAGTTCTTTCAGAACTCTCGGATGTATGCCATCCGGACCCGGTGACTTATTAGTTTTTAATTTGTCTATTAGTTGTAGGACCTCCTCTTTTGTCACCTCAGTCTGACTTTCTCTCCCTCCCTCCTCCTCAAGGGAGGAGCCTCAGCCAATGGAAAAAATAGAGGCTTTGCTCTTTAGCTCCTATGCGATTGAGCAAGCCTGGCAAACAAGCTGTGATGCAGAAGGAAGCAAGAGAGAGGGAGAAGGAAGCAGATGACAGCCAGTTGCTTGGAAGCCTGATAGGAGCCCTCCGAGGGCCTGGTTCAGCCCCCAGGCTGCATGTTTGACACCCCTGGGTCAAGAGAATTCTCACTCAAATAGAGGTTTAGTTGGTCTCAACCTCTCATGGTGTAATTGCTTGCCTTCTCTTTCATCTTATATAGGACCTCTCTTCTTCTCTCTTACCAGTGCTTAGAGCTGTAGCAAGTTAACCTTTTTTTGAAGTTAATCCGTTCACTGTAAGTAAAATGTCCCCTGCATGAATATGTCATGTCAGATGTGCTTCTGTTTTTGCAAGTAAAAGTTCTTTCTCTTGTTATCGTTGGAGTCAGATCATCTTTGTAATCTGTTTGAACAGCATTTTCCCCTTAACCAGGAAACATGGAGGACTGGGGATATTGCATAAAGCTTCTGTGCTTCCAAGGCAATTGATTTTTTTTTTGACATTTAGCCCAATAGTTTGTCCACGAAGTCACGTGACCTTAGAAATTATCTCCCTGGGGTCAAAAGGGACTCCAGGAAAGCAAATGCTGGCAATGCAAGGATTCTTCTGGCAAATCATTGGCTACAGCCCATTTTATCAAGAAAGCAGTGAAGCAGACAGATGTTCCAAAGCCCTGTCTAGTCAAGGGATACTGGATAGAAGTGTTCTTTCTGGACAACTAGATTAGCCATGATATTACATTTAGGTAACAAGGTCTTTGACCCCCATGGTGCCCTTTTGTGAAAGGGCCAGTTCTGCTCACACAATAAGGGATTCACATTTTCCACGGAGCTCCCACTTAAATAGGTCAATTTCAACATCCAGGGACAGCTTTTTTTTGGGGGGGTGGGGGTGGCATGGGATCTGCACAACACTGGGAGAGGCACAAATGATCTATTTTGTAAGCAAAGGCCCACTCATAATTATTTGGATACAGCCTAGTGGCACTAATCCAAAATATATTTTTTTCTGTCAAAACTGTAACCTCTTTCACTAGTATTCTTCTGTACAACTATCCTTGTTGTACAGAGGCCAGTTTGGTGTAGTGGTTAAGTGCGCAGACTCTTATCTGGGAGAACTGGGTTTGATTCCCCACTCCTCCACTTGTAGCTGTTGGAATGGCCTTGGGTTAGCCATAGCTTTCACAGCAGTTGTCCTTGAAAGGGCAGCTTCTGTCAGAGCTCTCTCACTCCCAGCCACCTCACAGGGCGACTGTTGTGGAGGGAGAAGATATAGGCGATTGTAAGCCGCTCTGAGTCTCTGGTTCAGAGACAAGGGTGAGGTATAAATCTGCAGTTGTCTTCTTCTTTACAGAAATTTCCGGCAGCAAATAGGGACTCACCAGTAGGCAATGTCATTGCTATTTTATAGACAGGAACAGAGGCTGTGAGACATTGGCTTACCAAGATTTCCTAGTGCATTTGTGGCTGAAGCAACATTCGAATTCAGGACTTCAACATGTAACTGTGCTCTCAACAACTATGGCACACCAGCTCCTTGGTATACTTTGTAAGATTTTAATAATATTTCCATTAGACATGTGAAAATACTCCTTTATTATCTCCCAGTTCAGACAGTATAGTGTACCACTGATCATTTGTTGCTTTGCAGCAGAGTTTGACTCCAAATTTACTAAGTCAAATGCCACGAAGCAGAACAATCCAACACATTTTGGTAATATTTAACTTTTTTATATAATCACTACCCAATATCTATGGACAGTTATACAAAAGACTACATGAATATCAAAGAAAAGTGTTGTAGTGTTCACCTCAGTGTATGCTTTTGCTTTGTGCTCTTTTAAAAAAAACATTCTTCCCAAAGTCAGTTAATGCAACTAATTCTGATAGAAATTAAGCCAGCCAAGTAGGGCTTGCTGTTTAGGAATAGCTAATAATGCTTACAAGGTTGGCAGACTTCCACCATTCACCCTGGTTGTTTACTACTTTGCCACATGTCAGCTAACTGCACTCATGCTCATTTTTCAGTTCTATACCTTCATGCTCTTTTTTTTAATTCCATGCCTGACCTGAAAATGTGGCCTCCTTTTCAGAGAGGCACTGATTAGCCAATTTAAAAGATCGGAAGAGTCATACATGCTTACAAGCACCGTACAAAGTGATGGAGGTGCAACAACACTGAATTTCAATGTATCCAGATGCAGCTACCGAAGAGTCTTACTATTTCCAGCAGTCGTGAAATGAACATGCCTCCCCCCACTCAAGTTCAGTGGTTTTTTTGTATGTTCTGGATTTAACAAAACCAGTATAAGACCCGCAGGATATGACAGTAACACTCTTCTCCTGCTTCTGGGTCGCCAGTTTGGTGTAGTGGTTAAGTGTGCAGACTCTTAATTGGAAGAACCAGGTTTGATTCCCCACTCCTCCACTTGCAGCTGCTGGAATGGCCTTGGGTTAGCTATAGTTATCACAGGAATTGTCCATGAAAGGGCAGCTGCTCTGAGAGCCCTCTCAGCCCCACCCACCTCCCAGGGTGTCTGTTGTATTATAAACTGCTCTATGTCTCTGATTCAGAGAGAAGGGTGGGGTATCAATCTGCAGTCGTCTTATCTCCAGTGACTGCTACACTGCCTCTGAACGTGGAGGTTCTATTTAACCAGCATGGCTAGCTAATATATGATTGTGTTGTTTTGGCATCTAGAGCAAAGCATTAGTGAAGTGCAGACTCTACAAATTACAAAGATAGTTGCATCTGAGGTTTTTTTTTTCCCCTTTTAAGAAACATACACAAACACAAGATAACACAACGCCCTTTTGTACTGGCGATCATGGCAGATGATACAAACCAAAATTCGAGCAAAGTCCAACGAAAGCATTTAAAGTCAATACAAAAACTCACATCAAGTTTCAAAAGCAAACATTTACAATTCCGCTCTTGACTCGCAGAGCAAACAGCCAATATTTCTGTCTATGCACCATTTTGTAGCAGGAACGCTAGAAACTGGAGGACAAAGTAAGGAAGTATGCTATGTGGAATGCACACTCCTTTATTGCCCACCCTTTTTCTTGAACACCATACTATCACCTACAGTAGTCATTCACTGTTACGCTGTAACAGCAACAGAAGAACCCACATTCACCAAGCAGGAACTGGCTACTGAAATTTGCTGCAACCACAGGAAGCAGTGCTATTTCAAGGCATCCCAACTTGCTAGCAATAACTTCAACTCCTGCTCTGCTGCCTCTATACAGAGAGGCATCTACCTCCCTGTTCCAAGCCCAGTCCCACTTGTTTTTTTTCCCTACAGTTGTTCCAGTTGTTTCTACTGTTTTCCCAATGGGGTGGAGACCTGGAGAATTTGCAACCCATAAAGGGACTGTTAATAATTTCTTTGCTGAGCTAGTCTCTATACAGAGAGGCATCTACCTCCCTGTTCCAAACCCAGTCAGAGTTGTTGTTTTTCTACAGTGCTCCAGTTGTTTCTACCGTTTTCCCCAATGGGGTGGAGACCTGTAGAATTTGCAACTCATAAAGAGACTGTTAATAATTTCTTTGCTGAGCTAGTCCCCTCCCAAGTGTTAGCATTCCAGCCTGTTTTTGCTCTCCGTTTTACATGTGGAGGACAGGAATCAAGCATCAACAATCGCTTTACAAGGAGGTGGGCTGCGCAAGGCAGAAAGTATTTCTTTTGGGAAC
>NC_083229.1:17470222-17511471 GCF_032191835.1 Heteronotia binoei | reverse complement strand
TGTTCTGTGGGGGAAAGTGGGCCAGCATAGGAAAATGCCCCCCCCCAAAAAAACTTTGTAATTTAATCAGGGCTTTTTTTGTAGCAGGAACTCTTTTGCATATTAGGCCACACACCCTGAGGTAGCCAATCCTCCAAGAACTTACAGTAGGTCTTGTAAGCTCTTGGAGGACTGGCTACATCAGGGGTGTGTGGCCTAATATGCAAAGGAGCTCCTGCTAGAATTCCACCCCTGGTGGAGTCTATGTCATTGTGCCCTGCTGAGGTCCCCAGGTTCCATGTCCAAAGTTCCAGGAATTTCCTAACCCAAAGTTGGCAACTTCCTGGACTCCCCCATGAATGACAAATTTCCTGTTGTTTCTTTTCTTGTGTGTATGTGTGTGTACTATTTTTATTCTTTATATTTATTATTATATTTCAGGGATGGCCAACGGTAGCTCTCCAGATGTTTTTTTTGCCTACAACTCCCATCAGCCGCAGCCAGCATGGCCAATGGCTGGGGCTGATGGGAGTTGTAGGCAAAAAACATCTGGAGAGCTACCATTGGCCACCCCTGTTATTTTTTTATTACAGTATATTTTATTATTGTTATTATTCAAAGGCAAAAGAAGGGGATGGCAAAAGATGAGATGGCTGGACAACATTACTGAAGTAACTAACATGAATTTGAGCAGACTTCGGAGGATGGTGGAAGACAGGAGGGCCTGGCGTGACTTGGTCCATGGGGTCGCAAAGAGTCGGACTCGACTGTGCAGCTGAACAACAACAAAAATATTATTTTATATTAAGGCTAGTGTTTTATTATTTTATTTCATTAATGTATTATCTATTATGTGGCCTTTTCAGTAGCTCATAGGTGAGATTTTGACATTCCCCCCCCCCTTTCATACACTGCTTAAGACCAAGAACCATTTTTTAAAATTACTAATGGACAGCCACTGCACATATGAGGGTGAGGAAGCTTGACTCTTGGAAACTCATCTCTCTCCAAAATTCATGTTGGTCTCTCTCTGAGTTGCCCCTGGATTCAAATCTAGCTGTTCTACTGTAGACCAACACAGCTCCCTCTGAAACTCTCTCCATGGGAAAGTCTTGTTTCTCTGTCTCTTCTTTCCATCTAAGCATGAAGCAAATTGCCAGTTTTCAAATTAAGATAAACTTTTGGATCCTTGTCTATGTTACACTTCCATTTGGATTTTTAAAATGTACTGGACAGTAAATCCCCTGAGACCGGACAGCCAAATACCCACGTACATTTAAAAGGCTTGTGCAGAATGCTGTTTGGACATTCCGAGATGGTAGCATCAGTCTCCTTCAGCTTAGAGTGGTAGTTTTCAAACCATCTGACTTCAAGGCACTTTTCTATATCTACCATCTGACCAGAAATGCCTGTACACTTGCCACAGAAACTCAGGGCACTGTGGAAGATTCTGAGGTAATTTCTGTGTTGACACATTCAGTCTCGGAGAGCAACTTCTGCCTTCTGGTTCTCCACTTGAATGGAAAATGTTGTCCTGCAAAGATCAAATCAGAGAATCGGATACTGTATTTGAAAGTTGGCTCAACTGCTGTATATTAGAGGGGAATTATTCAAAAAGGAATTGAGGTTCAGATGCAGGAATGTAACATCTGAGAATGAGAAGCCATTCCGGTTTTGAAAAAAAGGGAGTAATAAGCCAGTCTGCTCCTTAGCCAGATTCTAGAAAATCTTTACTGGAAAACTTTCGGAGCTGTTCTTCCCAGTTAGAATTGCTTGATGAATTTAGTTGTATTCATCCTATTTCAAAATGTACTTTTGTGGTAAGTTGGTGCTATCCTATCCTATAGTATGGTTCTGAATAGTTGAATGTGGAATACATTCTTTCTTGTTGATAACAGTAGTGTTTGTTTAAGGTGTTCAGATTATTAACAAATGACACAATCCAGTGTATATCCGGGATGGTCAAACTTGTTTAATGTGAGAACCACATAGAATAAACATCAGATGTTTGAGAGCCACAAGACACAAAAACATCAGATATTTGAGAGCCACAAGACAGAAAGGAAGGAAGGAAGGAAGGAAGGAAGGAAGGAAGGAAGGAAGGAAGGAAGGAAGGAAGGAAGGAAGGAAGGAAGGAAGGAAGGAAGGAAGGGAGGGAGGGAGGAAGGGAAGGAGGGAGGGAGGGAAGAAGGAAGGGAGAGAGGGAGGGAAGGAAGGAAGGAGAGAAGGAAGGAAGGAAGGAAGGAAGGAAGGAAGGAAGGAGGGAGGGAGGGAGGGAAGGAAGGAAGGAAGGAAGGAAGGAAGGAAGGAAGGAAGGAAGGAAGGAAGGAAGGAAGGAAGGAAGGAAGGAAGGAAGGAAGGAAGGATATCAAACAGAGGGAAGGAGGAAGAGGTGGAAAGAAAACAACTTTAATTTTAAATGCATTCTCCAAGCTGCTGGCTGGCTTGGCTTGGGAAAGTGATTTAAAGACACAAACGCCTTCTCTAAGCTGGGCGATGGAGTGGTGGGGGCTTTGAGAGCCACACAACATGTGTGAAAGAGCCACATGTGGCTCCTAAACCATAGTTTGGCCACCCCTGGTGTATAATTTTGTAAAATTATTCTGTTCACTGAATATGCAATTTCTGATTTATAGTCAATGCCACGCGTGTTTTTGTTTTATGTCACTGACCTAACCTTGGTTTTCTCATTGCCTTATTGACACAGGGACAGATCCAGATTGTGGAGGAGGGGGGAAGGGTTGGCATACACCCACTGTCTATCAAAGGAACAAAAACAACCCACCAAGCAATGCCCAGCAAACTGCCTCGGTTGAGGGAGACAAGATCCTTCCTGACCCTTGAGCAAGCCCTCTGTTTACAGAGAAAAGAATTTTTGGCTGGCTGTGTCAGGCGAGCTGCAATTTGTTAAATGGGCTTGTCAAATTAGAATTCCAGCGGGGCGCTGAGACTTTTAACAACCAGGAGGCATACAGTAAAAGCCAGGCTTGTGGCACGTTTCATAACAGCAGAGCTGCAGCTAGTAAATACCTTCCAATCTTTTTTTGAAATCTGTAGGTTGTAAACGTCTCTCCTGCGTCAGTTAAGGTTTTTCAGATCTTGGCCACGGTCGGTAGCACCCTTCACATGGAGGGTCACCAGCCTGCAGGTGAGACCTGGACATCTCCTAGCATGTCAGCTGGTCTCCGCAGGGCTTTTTTTGGTAGAAAAACTCCAGCATGAACTCATTTGCATATTAGACCACACCCCCTGACACCAAGCCAGCCGGAACTGTGTTCCTGCTCAAAAAAAAGCCCTGGGTCTCCAGATGTTAGAGGTCAGTTCCCCTGCTGAAAAAATGGAAATAACAGAAAAACCACCAGAAGTAACGAAATGTACACAGAAACGTGTTTTAGTGGAAGCAGAAACATGTTTTAGTGGAAGCTTAAATGAAACTTAAACCAAACAAAACTAAGGAACACTGAGCTTTCAGCATATGAATTTTCCCACACAGTCTTTCAGTAGCCCTGTGAATCAGCTTCCTTTGAGTAGACTCAGTTGTGGGTGAACGCTTTTTTCCTCAGTGCCTGACTCCTAACGGAGTAGACCCTTGTTGAAAAAAATTGAGCTGAGGCTCCACGTAACATTGGGAGAAGGAGGCTGACGAAGTGATTGAAACCGTGAGGAGTCCTTTCATAAGCAGTTCCTTCCTTACTGTCTCCACATCGTTAGGAGTCGGGCACTGAGGAAAAAAGCGTTCACCCACAACTGAGTCTACTTGAAGGAAGCCGATTTACAGGGCTACTGAAAGACTGTGTGGGAAAATTCATATGCTAAAAGCTCAGTGTTCCTTAATTTTGTTTGGTTTAAGTTTCATGTAAGTTTGCACTAAAACGTATTTATACATGTTTCCGTGTACATTTTGTTGCTTCCAGTGGTTTTTCTGTTATTTGCATTGATTATACCAGTTCCAGTTGTTTTGATCATTCCCTGGGGAAAATGGCTGCCCTGGAGGGTCAACTCCATGGCATTATGTCTCCCTGAGGTCTCCCCTCCTCAAACCCCTCCCTCCTTGGGCGTCTCCCCCAAATCTCCAGCAGTTTCCCTAGAGTTGGCAACCCTATCTCACATGACACCATGGATTGGGTTGGATTCATTGGGCTGTACAGGGCCGCCATCTTTAGCCACAGCGTATTGTTGGAAACTCTCTGCCTGGGGCAGCGATGCTCTGTATTCTTGGTGCTTGAAAGAGACAACAGTGGGAGGGCTTCTGGTGTTCTGGCCCCACTGATGGACCTCCTGGTTTTTTTGGCCACTGTGTGACACAGAGTGTTGGACTGGATGGGCCATTGGCCTGATCCAACATGACTTCTCTTATGTTCTTATGTTCATCTTTCTTTTTCAATAGGCTGTTTGTCTTTTGTGAGCCTTGCCCCTAATATGAAGCCAACTTACTGTTGACGGAGTTGCTGTATGGCCTGAATCCACAGAACCACATGATTGGACTCTCATGCTTGGTCATGCGTTTCTTGAACAGCAATTTCTCACGCTGCATAAAAACAACTGAAAAGTAGTGGGACAGAGTTTATAGTGATTTCAGCATAGCTCTTTTATTAGCGAAAACCCAACTGAAAACACACGCGGCTAGCTGCAACTAAGTACAAAGAAACTCCACCCAAAACGCACCTCTAGCAATAAACAACCTAACAGAAAAAACAGGCACTCGGAACCCTCATTTGCATGGGCTAGGGTGACCATAATGTCTGAAGGCCAGCCAGGGACACCTTGGGGGGGTGGAAGGTAGGGGTGCGCGCGCGCGAAGCGTGTGCGCCGCCGGAAACAGGAAGTGACGTCACTTCCGGTGACGTCATGCCACCGCCGGAAACAGGAAGTGACACCACTTCCTGTGACATCATTTCCCCCGCGTCACCTGCCGGAACGGGAAGTGACATCACTTCCCCCAAATGACATCATTTCCCCCAAATGCCACTGCCGGAAACAGGAAGTGACTTCACAGCACTTCCTGTGACGTCCCCAAAAATCCCCCAAATATCACCGCCGGAAACAATTTTGTTCTCAAATCCTGTATATACTTCATCAGTATATGGGATAAGGCACTTTCTCAACTGTGCTGCATAATGCAGCCTATTTATTTTGTCCTGTTTGCTCTGTTGGCTCTATCTGCGCCACCTTCATCACTTTCGGGGTGTGGATGGATCCCCCAGTGGGGTGGTCTCACGACTCCCTCCACCGGCTGTTTCTGATAGCCCTGCGCCCCCTCTTTCATTTGATATGTGTCCCGTGCGGGTGCCACCCTCCCGCCAGGAGATGCCGCAAAATGAGCCCCCTTGAGGCTTATGGCGGCAGGGCTCGGGGGAAGCGAGCTAGACTGCTGTTCTTTTGAGGGGTTATAGAGTGTTTCGAGCCCGTCCCTGTGGCATCGGTCCCATCGTTGTGGGACCCAGGGGGCCGGCGCAGCAGTACGCCGAAGCAGCCTGTCACAGGTCGAGATGCAGGACAGGAACCCGGAAGTGACCGACAGGCTGCTTCAGCGTGCCGCTGCGCCGGCCCCCTGGGCCCCACAACGATGGGACCGATGCCACAGGGATGGGCTCGAAACACTCTATGACCCCTCAAAAGAACAGCAGTCTAGCTCGCTTCCCCCGAGCCCTGCCACCATAAGCCTCAAGGGGGCTCATTTTGCGGCATCTCCCGGCAGGAGGGTGGCATCCGCACGGGACACATATCAAATGAAAGAGGGGGCGCAGGGCTATCAGAAACAGCCGGCGGAGGGAGTCGCGAGACCACCCCACTGGGGGATCCACACCCCGAAAGTGATGACGGTGGCGCAGATAGAGCCAACAGAGCAAACAGGACAAAATAAATAGGCTGCATTATGCAGCACAGTTGAGAAAGTGCCTTATCCCATATACTGATGAAGTAAATACAGGATCTGAGAACAAAATTGCACCAGAAGACACAAACACAAAGCTCCCTTACACTGAATCAGTGCTTGGGTCCACCAAAGTCAGTATTGTCTACTCCAGTCACAAACACAAAGCTCCCTTACACTGAATCAGTGCTTGGGTCCACCAAAGTCAGTATTGTCCACTCCAGTCACAAACACAAAGCTCCCTTACACTGAATCAGTGCTTGGGTCCACCAAAGTCAGTATTGTCCACTCCAGTCACAAACACAAAGCTCCTTACACTGAATCAGTGCTTGGGTCCACCAAAGTCAGTATTGTCCACTCCAGTCACAAACACAAAGCTCCCTTACACTGAATCAGTGCTTGGGTCCACCAAAGTCAGTATTGTCACATAAGAACATAAGAGAAGCCCTGTTGGATCAGGCCAGTGGCCCATCTAGTCCAACACTCTGCGTCACATAAGAGAAGCCCTGTTGGATCAGGCCAGTGGCCCATCCAGTCCAACACTCTGCGTCACATAAGAACATAAGAGAAGCCCTGTTGGATCAGGCCAGTGGCCCATCCAGTCCAACACACTGTGTCACATAAGAATATAAGAGAAGCCCTGTTGGATCAGGCCAGTGGCCCATCCAGTCCAACACACTGTGTCACATAAGAACATAAGAGAAGCCCTGTTGGATCAGGCCTGTGGCCCATTCAGTCAGGAAGGGAGGAGGGAGGGAGGGAAGGAAGGGAGGGAAGGAAGGGAGGGAGGGAAGGAAGAAAGGAAGGGAGGGAGGGAGGGAAGGAAGGAAGGAAGGAAGGAAGGAAGGAAGGAAGGAAGGAAGGAAGGAAGGAAGGAAGGAAGGAAGGAAGGAAGGAAGGAAGGAAGGAAGGAGGAGGAGGGAGGAAGGGAGGAGGGAGGGAGGGAGGGAGGGAAGGAAGAGAGGAAGGAAGGAGAGGAAGGAAGGAAGGAAGGAAGGAAGGAAGGAAGGAAGGAAGGAAGGAGGGAGGAAGGGAGGAGGGAGGGAGGGAGGGAAGGAAGAAAGGAAGGAAGGGAGGAGGGAGGGAAGGAAGGAAGAAAGGAAGGAGGGAGGGAGGAAGGAGGGAGGGAGGGAGGGAAGGAAAGAAGGCCAGCCGCCCCCCCCCCGCCAGCCGCCCCCCCGCCAGCCGCCCCCCCCCCCCGCTTTTGGCTTACCTGGATCCAGGGCGGTGGCGGCCTCTCCTCCGGGCTGCTGGCGGGGCTGGCGGCGGCTGCGGAGGCCGGCTCTGGTCTCTGGAGGCCTCCAGGGACCAGCGCTGGCCTCTCCACGCTGCCTCCGCTGGTCTCTGGAGGCCCCCAGGGACCAGCGCAGGCCTCTCCACGAAGCCTCCGCTGGCCTCTGGAGGCCCCCAGGGACCAGCGCAGGCCTCTCCACGAAGCCTCCGCTGGCCTCTGGAGGCCTCCAGGGACCAGCGGAGGCCTCTCCACGATGCCTCCGCTGGCCTCTGGAGGCCTCCAGGGACCAGCGGAGGCCTCTCCACGAAGCCTCCGCTGGCCTCTGGAGGCCTCCAGGGACCAGCGGAGGCCTCTCCACGAAGCCTCCGCTGGCCTCTGGAAGCCTCCAGGGACCAGCGGAGGCCTCTCCACGCTGCCGGCGCTGGCCTCTGGAGGCCTCCAGGGACCAGCGCCGGCCTCTCCACGCTGCCGGCGCTGGCCTCTGGAGGCCTCCAGGGACCAGCGCCGGCCTCTCCGGACCCCGCGCGCGGGCGGGGAAGGCGGGGAGTGAGGCAGCCAGCGTCCCTGCGCGTGCGCACACCCGCTGTGCGCACGCGCAGGGACGCTGGCTGCCTCACTCCCCGCCTTCCCCGCCCGCGCGCGTGGCCCGCCGGCTCCCCGCTGGCTATACCGGGACCTTGTAATGGTCCCGGTATAGGCAGCCCGGGAGCCGGGATTGGGTGGCCAGAACCGGGAAAGTCCCGGGAGACCGGGACGGTCTGGCCACCCTAGCATGGGCTTCATTCAAATGGATATTACCTAATTGGCTGGCTCAGCAAGGGCAGCCAATCTGAATGCAGCTGCAAGGGAGTCTCTCCAACAAACAATGGCCATCATTCAAATAGATTATTACCTGATTGGCTGGCTCAGCAAAGGTGGCCAATCTGAATGCAGCTGCAAGGAGTCTCTCCAACAAAGAAGCTCCCAGTACATTACAACAGCCTTGCTTATCAAATGGAGATGAGTCCCCAGAAGTGTTGGGGGAGGAGCAGGGTCTCCCATCCTAAAGTGAACCTTACATCTTTGGATTGGGCACACCTAAGGCTTCTAGCACAATCTGAAGTCACTCTTTGGAATCTGGCCAATTTTGTTCTTTGTTGGCTTCATTGGGGTAGATTATTTTTTCCTAAGGATCTAACGCCAAATGGGAAACTGTATCATTGAGATGAATGATGATCCATGGATGAAAGGCGAGTTGGAGGACCTTTCTAGTGAAGAAAGGCAAAGGATTCTGTGACTATTCAGTTTTTTTGGAGTTGAACTATTGAGTGGGGACTAGTGAGTTGAGACATGATAATGGCTCATAAAATTAGCAGTCCTGCAATATTTCTCTCTCGGCTTGGCTTCGCGAACGAAGATTTAAGAAGGGTGCAGTAGTCCACGTCTGCTGCAGGCTCGCTGGTGGCTGACAAGACCAATGCGGGACAGGCAGGTCCGGCCACAGTGGCTGCAGGGAAAAGTCTGATTTGGGGTTGGTGCTGTAGCAGTGCGATTCTTCCTCAATCTCCTTTTGTCCTCAAGACCAGCTATGCGTGCGTTCTCAAAGGAAGAGACAGCCTGGTGGATGGTGTGCCTCCATGCTTTGCGATCTGAGGCTAGGTCAGACCACTGTGATGGTTGATGTGACAGGTGCCAAGGGATTTCTTCAAGGAGTCCTTGTACCTCTTCTTTGGTGCCCCTCTATTTCGATGGCCGGTGGAGAGTTCGTCATACAGGGCAATCTTGGGAAGGCGGGGGTTTTCCATCATCTGTGTAACTGATGGGCAATAGATTAAGGATGACACAAGGAAATACTGCTTTACTCAACAAGTGGTTAACTGGTGAAATTCACTGCTAGTGAATGGCCATGAGCATGGATGGCTTTATGAAGGGATTAGATGGATTGATGGAGGAGGGGTCCATCAGTGGCTACTAGCCAAAAATGATAGCTGTAGAATAGGCTACAAGCAGACCACAAAAATAGTTTTTTAAAAGGTAAGCCTGCATAAAATAGAAATGTTTTGGCCTGGACTTTTAACACCCATAAAAGTGCCAAACAAGCCTCAAAGGGGACGTCTTTTCAAAGCTGAGGGGCCACCACTGAAAAAGCCCCCTTCATAGGAATGCCAGCTTCCAAGTGTAATTTGGAGATCCCCCAGAATTAGAGCTTATCTTCAGAATACAGGGAGCAGTTTCCATGAGAAACTTCACAGCTACAGCAGGGTTGCCAACCTCCAGGTGGTAGCTAGAGATCTTCTGTTATTACAATTACAGTTGATAGAGGTCAGTCCCCCCTGGAGAAAATGGTTGCTTTGGAAGGTCACCTCTATTATTATACCTCATTGAAGTCCCTCTCCTCCCCGAACTCCACCTTCTCAGGCTACACCTCCCAAAAAAATCTCCAGGTATTTCTCAACCCCAAGCTAGCAACCCTATTTGCCAACCTCCAGGTAACCCCTCGATAGCTCCTTCTATTACAAAATGGCTGCTTTGGAAGGTGGACCTCTATGGCATTATACCCTGCTGAGGTCCCCTCTCCCCCCCAAAACAACCTCGCCCTCCCCACACTCTACGCCCCAAATCTCCAATCAGTTTCCAAACCAGAGCTGGTGGTCCAAACAGCGCAGGCAGGGCACAGAGAGCAAGCCTTAAAGATTTGAAGGATGTGTCATTTTGTGAGTCTTGATTTGTCTGCCATGGCTCCTGCAGCACAGGCTGCGCGGCAGGCCGACATCCTGCAGGAAAAGCTCTCTCCGTGACTGCACCTCTGCAATGGGAAAAAGCATTTCCTCTTCAGCTTCCCCGCAAGGGTTGCCAAGTCCATTTCAAAAAATATCTGGGGACTTTGGGGGTGGAGCCAGGAGACTTTGGGGGTGGAGCCAGGAGACTTTGGGGGTGGAGCTAGGAGCAAGGGTGTGACGAGCATAATTGAACTCCAAAGGGAGTTCTGGCCATCACATTTCAAGGGACCACACACCTTTTAAGTGCCTTCCCTCCACTGCATATAATGAAGGAGAGGGGCACCTTCTTTTGGGGCTCATAGAACTGGACCCCTTGGTCCAATCCTTTTTGATATTTGGAGGGTATTTATGGGAGAGGCACTGGATGCTATGCTGAAAATTTAGTTCTTCTACCTCAAAAAACAGCTTCCCCAGAGCCCCACATACCCAGGGATCAATTCTCCATTATACCCTATGGGAATCAGTTTCCATGGGGGGGGATAATGGAGTGCCCAGCAGACATGTTCCCCCCCCCCCCCGCTTTCTGATGACTCTGAAGCAGGGGGACGGCCTCCAAACTGGGGGATTCCCTGCCCCCACCTGGGGATTGGCAACCCTATTCCCCGCTGCCCTGAAGTCAAAAGTCTGGTGGGGGAGAGAGAGGTTGACCTCTAGCAATAGCAGCTTTGCCTCGTCCTCTATGTGCCAGTAAAAATAGCTTCAGGAACCGGCAGGAAGCAGTTAAAGGATAATAAGCACCTCGCCTGTTTCTCAGCCAGCTTGTATGCGATGCTCCCGTCCTCCCCTCCCACCACCGCCCCACCCAGCCCAAACAAAGGCATGGGCGTCAAACCAACATCATCAAAAAGATGCTCAGAGGTTCGCAACTAGGGTTGCCAATCCCCAGGTGGGGGCAGGGGATCCCCTGGTTTGGAGGCCCTTCCCCCCCTTCAGGGTCAAGAGAAAGCGGGAGGAGGGGAGGGAAATGTCTGCCGGGAACTCTATTATTCCCCATGGAGACTTATTCCCATAGGAAATAATGGCAAATTGATCGTGGGTATCTGAGGCTCTCGGGGGGGGGGGTTGTTTTTTGAGGTAGAGGCACCAAATTTTCGGCGTAGCATCCAGTACCTCTCCACAAAATACCCTTCAAGTTTCCAAAAGATTGGACCGGTAGGTCCAATTCTATGAGCCCCAAAAGAAGGTGCCCTTATCCATTATTTCCTATGGAAGGAAGGCATTAAAAAGGTGTGCGGTCCCTTTCAATGTGATAGCCAGAACTCCCTTTGGAGTTCAATTATGCTTGTCACACCCTTGCTCCTGGCTCCACCCCCAAAGTCCCCAGATACTTCTTGAACTGGACTTGGCAACCCTATTCGCAACAGTAAATCTGGCATTTAGGAGCTAGCAGGGATCTCCGGACTTTTGGAAAGCCAAGACTCAGGGCTTTTTTTGGAGCAGGAATGCAGTTCTGGTTGGCTTGGCATCACGGGGTGTGGCCTAATATGCAAATGTGTTCCTTCTGGGCTTTTTGTACCAAAGAAAAGCCCGTTGTGGAATAACGGCAATGTCGGGGGGGGGGGGCGGGTGGCCTAATAGGCAAATGCATTCTTGCTGGGCTTGTTCTGCAAAAAAAAAAAAAAGCCTGGCATGAAATAATGGTGATGTCAGTGGGTGTGGCCTGATATGCAAATGTGTTCCTGCTGGACTTTTTTCTACCAAAAGAAAAAAAGCCCTGCCTCGACTGACAAGGTTTGTCAGATCCAGGTTGGGAAATTCCTGGGGATTTGGAGGTTATAATATTGTGGGTTCGATGCATGGAAGAGGCGAGGTGGTAGGGAACATCAGCTCTTTATTAGGTACAGCGTAAGGTAGGCTGCACTTCAAGGCTGAGGAACTGGGCCAGTGGGGCCGACTATATACAACTCAGGGTTCCCGCGCAAGCACGCTATTGGATCGTTCAAACCAGCAGGGGCCCCGTGATTGGTGCAGGGCAGCAGGGATTTGGATCCTGCTGCCCATTGTTCCCGAGTCCCCAAGCTCCGTTGGTATGGCTCCAATGAGCCAGGCAGGAACGCCCATTTCAGTCTTCCCTTGAGTCTGCCTACACAACAGAGGTGGAACGAGGGAATGGTGGGATTCATCAGGACCATCGGGGGGTTAATGCCCTAGAGTCTGCTTTCCAAAGCAGCCATTTTCTCAAGGGGAATGGATATGAACTTATGAAACTGCCTCATACTTTGGGTTGCCAGGTCCGGCTCAGGAAATATCTGGGGACTTTGGGGGTGGAACCAGGAGCAAGGGTGTGGCAAGCACCATTGAACGCCACAGGGTGTTCTGGCCATCGCATTTAAAAGGACTACGCTCCTTTTAAACGTCTTTCCTTCATTGGAAATAATGGAGGATAAGGGTACTTTTGTTTGGGGCTCATAGAACTAGTCTCCTGATCCAATCTTTTTGAAACTTGGGGGCGGGGGGGGGAGGGGTTGAGGAGAGGCACCAGATTCTATGCTGAACGTCTGATGCCTCTACCTCAAAAAAAAAACAGCCCCCTCAGAGTTCAAGATACCCACAGTTCAATTCTCCATTATACTCTATGGTGACCAATCGCCATAGGATATAATGGAGTACCCAGGGGGACATTCAACACCATAGCCCCTTCTTTCTGATAACCCTGAAGTGGGGAGAGAGCCTCCAAACCAAGGGATCCACTGCTCCTAACGGGGAATTGGCAACCCTACAATACTGAGTCAGACCCTTGTTCAATGCCAGATTAAACCCCGCGGAGGCCCCCAGGCAGTCAAAATCTTGGGGGGGAGGGCATCGCAGATTATCTGAGTCAGAGTGCCTGCCCCACCGCCCTGGCCCCTGCAGCAGCCTGCGGGCACCTTCTTAAAGCCCCTTTGACAAAACTGCGGGGGAGAGGCAGAGAGAGGCAAACTTGGCGATGACGCCAGCAGCAGCCACACCAGGCAAGTCAGGCAAAGAGCAGCTCAGTTGCTGGCTGCATGTGCAGGCTGAGAGGGCTGCAAGCAGGGAGGAAACGGGGGGGGGGGCGGGGAGGAAGCTGACCCGGGGCCCCTAAAGGCGTGGGGGCCCATAGGCCAATGCCTACTTGGCATAATTGTTAATCCAGCCCTGCCCTTGGTCCAGCACAGTCAGTACTATCTACTCAGACAGGCAGTGGCTCTTCAGGGTCTCAGGCCAAGGTCTTTCACATCACTTCCTAACTGATGATACTAATGCAGATGATACTAAATTGGGAGGGGTTGCAAACACAGAAGAAGACAGAAACAGGATGACCTTGACAGGCTGGAAAACTGGGCTAAAGCAAATAAAATGAATTTTAACAGGGATAAATGTAAAGTTCTGCATTTAGGTAAGACAAATCCAATGCATGGTTCTAGGATGGGGGAGCCTTGTCTTAGCAGTAGTGTGTGCGGAAAGGATCTAGGGGTCTTAGTGGATCATACGCTGAACATGAGTCAGCAGTGTGATGCGGTGGCTAAAAAGGCCAATGCAATTTTGGGCTGTATCAACAGAAGTATAGTGTTCAGATCAAGTGTTGCGATGGTATCGCTTTACTCTACTCTGGTAAGACCTCACTTGGAGTATTGTGTTCAGTTTTGGGCACCACATTTCAAGAAGGATATAGACAAGCTGGAATGGGTCCAGAAGAGGGTGACAAAGATGGTGAGGGGTCTGGAGACCAAATCCTATGAGGAAAGGTTGAAGGAGCTGGGGATGTTTAGCCTGGAGAGGAGGCGGTTGAGAGGTGATATGATGACCATCTTCAAGTACTTGAAGAGCTGTCCTCTAGAGGATGGTGTGGAATTGTTTTCTGTGGCCCTGGAAGGTAGGACCAGAACCAATGGGTTGAAATTAAATCAAAAGAGTTTCCGGCTCAACATTAGGAAGAACTTCCTGACCGTTAGAGCGGTTCCTCAGTGGAACAGGCTTCCTCGGGAGGTGGCGGGCTCTCCTTCCTTGGAAGTTTTGAAACAGAGGCTAGATGGCCATCTGAGAGCAACGAAGATCCTGTGAATTTTGGGGGAGGTGTTTGAGTTTCCTGCATTGTGCAGGGGGTTTGGATTAGATGATCCTGGAGGTCCCTTCCAACTCCATGATCCTTTTTTGAGTGGAAATGCCGGGGATTAAACCTGGGACCTTCCGCATGCCAAACAGATGCTCTATCATGGAGCCACAGGCCCTCCCCTAAACAGAGAGCTCTGGTGATGTTGTAATTCCAGGAGAGCTCCATTCCCCACCTGGAGGTTAGCAACACTGCTGAGAACAGAATTTTGCTACCAGGATCCTTCGTGTGAGGTACTAAAGCTGCACTGACGTCCTTAGCTACCGCATTTTGTGACAAATGGATGAGGCAGACAGAAACTAAAGCAAACCTGGAGAGGCTGGACAAGTTTAAAAAACAAGGGGAGAGGAATCAGCCATAAGAAAACACAGTTTTACCGTTTATAATCTCCATTCTTTCTCTCTCAAAGCAGTAGAAATTTCCATCCAGGAGTTTCACTTCCCTTCTGAGGGGTGGCGGCATAGAAAGGTTATCTGAGGGGATCTCTGGAAGTTTTGTTTTCTCTGCTGACCACATCTGGTTTCCCCCCCCCCCCTCATTTATAGGCCATATGTGACCTCACATTTCGGAGGGATTATGGCGATTTTGGAGAATGGGCAGCCAGAAACAGACACACAAAAGCTGATGCCCAGAATCCAACAGAAGTCAACTCTTAAAAGGTGCCACTGGACTCAAATATAGTTAATAAATGTCTTAAAAGTTAGACCCGTGTTAACATATTTGCATCTCGTGCATTTAATAGTGCTGTTCCACCAAATATTTCGGGGAGGCTAATGAGGGTTTCTGCTTCTCCACTTTTATCTTATTAATATTATTTTATCTTTTATTATCTTATTAATATTATGGTTTTATCTGTTTTAAATGTTTATTCCCTTATATGTTTAAATATTGCTTAATTTTATGCTGGATCTATTGTTGGAAGCCGCCCTGAGCCACCCGTGGGAAGGGCGGGATATAAATTCTAAATAAATAAATAAATAAATCTTCACAACCACCCTGTGAGGTAGATCAGGCAAGAGAAAGCAGTGGGGTTGCCAATCCCCAGGTGGGAGCAGGGGATCCCCTGGTTTGGAGACCCACCCCCTGCTTCAGGTTCATGAGAAAGCGGGAGGAGGAGAGGGAAATGTCTGCTGGGAACTCTATTCCCTATGGAGACTTATTCCCATAGGAAATAATGGAGAATTGATCTGCAAGTATCTGGGGGTCTATTTTTTGAGGTAGAGACACCAAATTTTCAGCATAGCATCCAGTGCCTCTCCCCAAAATACCCCCAAGTTTCAAAAAGATTAGACCAGGGGGTCCAATTCTATGAGCCCCAAAAGAAGGTACCCCTATCCTTCATTATTTCCTATGGAAGGACGGCATTTAAAAGGTGTGCGGTCCCTTTCAATGTGATGGCCAGAACTCCCTTTGGCGTTCAATTATGCTTATCACACCCTTTCTCCTGGCTCCACCCCCAAAATCTCCTGGCTCCACCTCCAAAGTCCCCGGATATTTCTTGAATTGGACTTGGCAACCCCCTTGCCGACGCAGGGATTTAGGGGTTGGCCTTGCAATGGCTTTCCTCTTTCCTAGATGGTCGGGGACAAAGGGTGGCGATTGGGGGTGAACTGTCCCGGAGGCATGCGCTTGGCTGCGAGGTGCCTCAGGGGGCGGTGCTCTCCCCAATGCTGTTCAACATCTACATGCGCCCCCTTGCCCAGATTGCCCAGAGGTATGGGTTGGGTTGTCACCAGTATGCTGATGACACCCAGCTCTATCTACTGATGGATGGCCAGCCTGTGTCCCAGAAAATTTGGACCCGGTGCTACAAGCCGTGGCTGGATGGCTTAGGCTGGGTAGATTGAAGCTCAATCCGGCAAAGACAGAGGTCCTTTGCCTGAGTCGCAGCGATCTGGGAAGGAAAATTCCCCTACCGGCGTTTGACAAGGTCAAGAGCTTGCGTGTGCTACTGGAGCCTGCCCTGACAATGGAGGCCCAGATAGCACCCACTGCTAAATCCACTTCTTTCCATCTTAGGCGGGCAAGGCAGTTGGTCCCCTTCCTGGAGTGTGGCGACCTGGCAACAGTGATCCATGCAGGCTGAACTGCTGTAATGCACTCTACATGGGGCTGCCCTTGTGCCGAACCCGGAAGCTGCAGTAAGTGTAGAACGCGGCCGCTAGGCTGTTACTGGGGCTCCCCAGGTAGGAGCACATTCAGCCAGGGCTGTGGGAACTGCACTGGCTGCCAATAGTATACCGGATTCGTTACAAGGTGCTGGTTATCACCTTTAAAGCCCTATATGGCCTAGGACCTGCCTACCTTAGGGACTGTCTCTCCCCACATGTTCCCCAGAGGGTACTCAGATCGGGATCACAAAATCTATTAGTAATCCCCGGGTCGAAGGAGGCCAGATTAAAATCAACCAGAGACAGGGCCTTTTCAATTGCAGCCCCCTGCTGGTGGAATGAACTGCCAGACAAAGTGAGGGCCTTGCGGAACCTCACGCAGTTCCGCAAGGCCTGCAAGACTGTCCTCTTTTGCCTGGCGTTTAATTGACACGGCACCTGTATTTAAGGGAAGTGGAAGAAGGCCGTCGCCACTAAAATAGCCCCAAACTAATATTCTGTTTTAACTGTTTTAACTATTGAATCTTGTTTTATTGTTGAATGTGTAATTTTAATATTTGTTAATTTTAACTGTTGTTGGGGTTTTTATGTTGTGAGCCGCCCTGAGCCTGCTTCGGCAGGGAGGGCGGGATAGAAATCAAATCAAATAAAAAAAATTAAAAAAATAGAAAGCAGGATGACTCAAAGTGAGTTTCACAGAAAACGGGGATTTGAACACAGACGCAGGTGACTCATCTAGCCACTACAGACGGGCTCCCTTTTCTCATTTGACAAGCCATAATCTAAAGGTGCCTGCAAACATCTGCTCCCCAGCTTCTCCTGAATTCCAGCAGGACGTCTACTCCACAAGAGCCGCTGAGATCCGGTTCCTTCTGTTTACTTTCTCTTTACAAACATGAGTCATGGGTGTGCGGTTGATTGGTGTGTCAGCTACGGGGTATCTCTCTCTCTCTCTCTCTTTCTCAAAACGCATGTGATCCTCTGCACGTCTTCTGGCAATTGTGTGTGCATGTGTGGGAGGGAACCCATCCCAAGCGAGGCTCACATGTCCTGTTACACGCATGCCAAAACACAAGGGATTGCATCAGCAGTTCTAATCGCTGCTTTCTTCCAGGCAAAAAACCCCCCAAAAGCTAGCCAATGCCAGGCCATAGCATCCCGGTCAGCCGGATGTGTGGGTTTCCTTTCCACCTCTTTTTTGCAGTCCTGCTGCTAGACTTTTTTTCAGCGGAAGCACGATATGCAGAAATGAAGTGTTAGGAGATGAGAGAAAAGTTTCACCTGCCGAAAGCCAGCCTGCTGTGTGATGCACAAAGTACACAGCGGCTGTGATCACACACACGAAATAATGTACTTTCAGTCCACTTTCAGCGCACTTCCCAATTGAATTTTGCCAACTCACACAGTAAAATCCAATTGGAAAGTGCATTGAAAGTGGATTGAAAGTGCATTATTTCGTGTATAGGATTGCAGCCATTGTGTCGGGGTAAACAGCAACAAAATAAAACAGAGTGACCCCAATTGTTGGGGGCTACACTGTTTTATTTTGGTGAAATGCACAAAAGCAGGGATGGATCGGAGTGGGCAGCCGTGTTGGTCTGAAGCAGCAGAGCAAAGTAGGAGTCAAGTAACACCTTGAGGATCGACAAAGTTTTATTCAGAATGCTAGCTTTGGCCTGGATAGCATTTGCGTGGGAAACTAATTAAAGGTAATCATAGTTTAGTTAAAGTAGTTAAAGGTAATCATTAAACGCTTGGGACTCTTTAGCTTGGAGAAACGTCGACTGCGGGGTGACATGATAGAGGTTTATAAGATAATGCATGGGATGGAGAAGGTAGAGAAAGCAGGACTTTTCTCCCTTTCTCACAATACAAGAACTCGTGGGCATTCGATGAAATTGCTGAGCAGACAGGTTAAAACGGATAAAAGGAAGTACTTCTTCACCCAAAGGGTGATTAACATGTGGAATTCACTGCCACAGGAGGTGGTGGCGGCCACAAGCATAGGCACCTTCAAGAGGGGTTTAGATAAAGATATGGAGCAGAGGTCCATTAGTGGCTATTAGCCACAGTGTGTGTGTGTGTGTGTATATAAAAAATTTTTGCCACTGTGTGACACAGAGTGTTGGACTGGATGGGCCATTGGCCTGATCTAACATGGCTTCTCTTATGTTCTTATGTTCTTTATAGTTGCCTTTGCTACAAGTCTAGGTAAAACGAATGGACATGTATTTCCTAGCGCTGGTGCAATGAGAACTGTGGCTGACCCGTTCCAGCAGCTGCAAGTGGGGAGAATAAAAATCTGGTTCTCCCAGATAAGAGTCCACACACTTAACCACTACACCAAGCTGGCTGCAACTGCCCATCTGCACACACAAAGCCTCCATTAAAGGGACTGTGCATTTTTTTTTCTCCAGGCCTGTTGGCAACCCCATCTGCACAGCTGAGATGCCAGATCCAGATTCCAAGGGATCAAATTTAGTGGAATTCCCTTATCTTTAAGATGGTTTGGGAACTAGAGTGGCCAGTCCCCTACTACCGTAGCAGGGGATTTGGAGTAGGGTTGCCAGCTACAGGCCGGGACACTCCTAGAAATTTGGGGGTGGATCCTTGGCAGGACAGGGACCCTCAGTGGGGTACAGTGCCACAAAGTCCAGGGGAGCTGGTCTCTGTAGTGTGGAGCTAAGCTGTCATTCCAGGGGATCTCCAGGTCCCACCTGGAGGTTGGCATCCCAATTAAGCTGATTCTTTGGCTACTTGTACAATCAGATGACCTTTCTTCTGCTTTAGACCTGCCAGACCTCCAGCAGAGGGGACTCATGTGACTCACATCCTGTTCGACTGTTGCAAAGGGAACTTCATTTTTAGCACATGAGTTCTTGTTTGCGTCCACTTGGCAGGCGGCTTCGACGATTCCTTCCTGAGGTTGTAGTACAGCAGAATCCCTTTTGTGCATTAAAAATGCGTGGCAAAATATAGTACTATGAACAAGATTTAAAATATATAATAAAACAACGTGACAGAATGAGACGATAACTTGGCCAAAATTCTTGTATGGGTGGCTGTATTTATCTTCCTTATTTCTATTGCTAAAAAGTAGCCACCTTAAGGGTAACATCTGGAATGTCATCAGCCAGTAAAAATTTAATACATTCCTCTTCTGATCTAAACTTGGTGAGAAATGGATTCAGCAGTTTATTTTGAATGGGCCCATAAAATGGACAAGATAGAATACAATGATGATATTGGATTATATCCCGCCCTGTGTTCTGAATCTCATAGTGGTCACAATCTTCTTTACCTCTCTCCCCCCCCCCCCCCCGCCAACAGACACCCTATGAGGTGGGTGGAGCTGAAAGAGCTCTTGCAGCAGCTGCCCTTTCGAGGACAACTATGAGACAACCAGGCCTCGGATTCAGTGGAAGCTCACAAGAGCACAGCTCCTGAACCTTTCTGAGAGTTCCACCTCCTTGTCCATTGAATAGTAGGTGCAGCTGCATAACAATCCCCGGATGAGCTCCACCACCTATTTTTCTACAAAATGACCCCTGATGAGAACTATGGCTGACCCAAGGCCAAAAGAAGAAGAAGAAGAAGAATTGCAGATTTTTACCCCGCCCTTCTCTCTGAATCAGAGACTCAGAGCGGCTTACAATCTCCTGTATCTTCTCCCCCCACAACAGTCACCCTGTGAGGTGGGTGGGGCTGAGAGGGCTCTCACAGCAGCTGCCCTTTCAAGGACAACCTCTGCCAGAGCTATGGCTGACCCAAGGCCATTCCAGCAGGTGCAAGTGGAGGAGTGGGAAATCAAACCCGGCTCTCCCAGATAAGAGTCCGCACACTTAACCACTACACCAAACTGGTGTAGTGGAAAAAAGAAAACTGGCAGGAAGAAAGCTGACCCCTTTGAAATGTGGTGTTGGGTCGCCAGAAAAGCAAAGAAGTGGGTTCCAGATCAAATTAAACCCACACTTTCTCTAGAAGCTGAAATGACATATGAACATATGAAGCTGCCTTATACTGAATCAGACCCTTGGTCCATCAAAGTCAGTATGGTCTTCTCAGACTGGCAGCGGCTCTCCAGGGTCTCAGGCTGAGGTTTCTCACACCTGTTTGCCTGGACCCTTTTTTGGAGATGCCGGGGATTGAACCTGGGACCTTCTGCTTCCCCAAGCAGATGCTCTACCACTGAGCCACCGTCCCTCCCCTAAAGTGCATTGGAAAGTGACTAAACTGAAGCTATCGTACTTTGGTGACATCATGAGATAAGTCATTGGGAAAGGCAGTCTTGCTAGGGAAAGTGGAAGACCTACCATGAGGTGGATGGACTCAGCCAAGGAAGCCACAACCCACGATCTGCAAGACCCGAGAAGGGCTGTTAATAGGACGTTTTGGAAGTCGTTAATTCATAGGATCACCATAAGTCAGAGGCAGGGCTTTTTTTTGTAGCAGGAACTCCTTTGCATATTAGGCCACACACCCCTGATGTTGCCAATGTTCCCTCTAAGCTGCAGAGCCTTGTGAGCAAAAATTCTACTTTGTGAGCGACTGGAGTTAAAGTTAGCAGAACAAAGTAGGAGTCAAGTGGCATCTTTAAGACCAACGTTTTATTCAGAATGTAAGATTTTGTATGCATGCATACGAAAACTTACATTCTGAATAAAACTTCGTTGGTCTTAAAGGTGACGCTTGACTCCTACTTTGTTTTACTGCTTCAGATCAACACGGCTGCTCACTTAGACCTATCTACGTGGAATTAAAGTTGTAAGCTCCTGGCATTAAAGTTGTGAGCTTCTGCATAAATTAGTGTGCTCTGGGGTCATCCTTCCTGAGCTAAGACAAAAATGTGTGAGCTGGAGGCTAAAAATAAGTGAGCTAGCTCACACTCACTCAGCTTAGAGGGAACACTGGATGTAGCCAGTCCTCCAAGAGCTTACAGTAGGCCCTGTTCTAAGAGCCCTGTAAATGGAGGCCCTGTACTAAGAGCCCTGTAAGCTCTTGGAGGATTGGTTGCATCAGGAGGGCGTGGCCTAATATGCAAAGGAGTGCCTGCTACAAAAAAAAAGCCCAGACTACCTAAACCTTGTGAAAAGGGAAGATGCAATTCAGTTAAGTTAGACCTGAATTCTGAGGCTAGAAGACAGGCGCAAACAAGCAAAGGAATGGAGATTCGCTTACCAAAGATATTGGCTGCAGCTATAGTCATAAAGCACAGGAAGGTGTTCAGAAGGAAGAGGCCCATTCTGGGAGACAAGGTGATCCCTCCCTGGATCTGGACGCCCAGGCTGAGGGCTATTCTCAGCCAGACTTTTATACCTGCCCCGGCTTGAAGGGCTTTCGCTTTTTTTGAAGCAGGAGCTCCTTTGTATATTAGGCCACACCCCTTGATGTAGCCAATCCTCCTGGAGCTTAAAGTAGGCCCTGTAAGAAAAGCTCTTGGAGAATTGGCTACATCATGGGGGCGTGGCCTAATATGCAAAGGCGCTCCTGCTACAAAAGAAGCCCTGGTGAGAGGTGACTTGATAGCGCTTGACATGGGCAGACAGCTCCAGACAGTGACTATATAAACAACACAATGGATTTGACATGTCATCTGAGGGCCGTAAGCTTTGACATTTAAAGCTGGCGGCTGAAGCAGTTGTTATTAAGGTGCGCTTTCTGGGTTTCTTTCCACGGCTTCACATCTGGAGAGCGATTTAATTCCTTGCCCCCATCTCTCACCACTTCCAAGCGCGGTGTCTGTTCTTGAACAGCTGTCGTCTTGTAAGCTTTTTCTAAGCAGCTCCATTTTCCAATCAGAATTTCTGGCCGGGCATTACCGCCCGAAAATAATTACAGTGTTTATAAAAAGGGAGTCTTCCTGGCCTCGGGAACGGATGGGGCGACGGCCTTGGCGGCTGGCAGAATCCAGGTCATCGGCTGAGCTGCTACAAATGCCTTGACTCCCACCCCACCCCCCGCCCTAAAAAAAGCCGGCTTTATTTGGTGCAGTTTTCCTAGACCAGAAGTCACTTTTATTTGCAAGCTGGGAAAGAGAGCTCAGGATAAGTAATCTGGTGCCCAAGGTATTAACTGAGTGGATCGTTGATGCAGGCAGGATCGACAACCAGGTAAAAAAAGAGGAAGCGTTCGGTTCTTTATGATAAACTGTTATTCGTTGCAAACTTTCCTCTTTGTGACAAACTGCTATTCGTTGCGAATTTTCCTCTTTCCTCTTCTTTCTGCCTGTTTCGGTTTGATCTTGCTTTATTATTGTTGAACATATGAAGTTGCCTTATACTGAATCAGACCCTCGGTCCATCAAAGTCAGTATTGTCTACTCAGACTGGCAGTGGCTCTCCAGGGTCTCAAGCTGAGGTTTTTCACACCTCTTTGCCTGAACCCTTTTTTGGAGATGCCAGGGATTGAACCTGGGACGTTCTCCTTCCCAAGCAAATGCTCTACCACTGAGCCACCATCCCTCCCCTAAACATATGAACATATGAAGCTGCCTTCTACTGAATCAGACCCTTGGTCCATCAAAGTCAGTATTGTCTTCTCAGACTGGCAGCGGCTCTCCAGGGTCACAAGCTGAGGTTTTACCCACCTACTTGCCTGGACCTTTTTTAGTTGGAGATGCCGGGGATTGAACCTGGGACCTTCTGCTTACCAAGCAGATGCTCTACCGCTGAGCCACCATCCATCCCCTACCGTCCCTCCCCTACCTAATTGTTGTTGTGGATTGTTCTGCAATTTGAGATCTAGCCAAGTTCTTGGGAACTGCAGATCTAGCTTCACAGGATTCTTGCTGTCCCAAGCAATGCTGTTTTCTGGAGCTGAGTTGGTGTTATGTGCTTGATGCCCAGAATTTCCAGGTGTTTCTTAAGACTTCTAGTGCCAGGATGCTTTACAGTGGTTCCGAGAAGCTATGCTGGTCCAAAATTTAAAATTTTGCAAAAGCTCGCATCATGTAATACCTATTATTATGACCAGGTCTATTTGGGTAGCAGGAACTCTTTTGCATATTAGGCCACACACCCTGATGTAGCCAATCATCCAGGAGCTTACAGGGATCTTAGTACAGGGCCTACTGTAAACTCCAGGAGGATTGGCTACATCAGGGGGTGTGGGCTAATATGCAAAGGAGTTCCTGCTACAAAAAAAAGCCCTTATTACAATTAATCAACATTACACCAAGCTGTAGCTTTCAAGCACTCCAGAATTCTTTATTAGGCTTGATGAAGAATTCTGGACAGTTCAAAAGCCCGCACACTGCTTTGTGCCATTTTAATAGAAGGTATTACATTTTTTTCAAATGGTTTTACATTTGAAGCAAGAGGTGTTGCACCCCTTTGAACCGTTCTGGGGTTGCCAATCTAATGCAAGACTAATTATCTGTCTTGGTACGCACACTCTCTGAATACATTAAACCCAAGCAAGTAAGAACATAAAAGAAGCCATGTTGGATCAGGCCAATGGCCCATCCTGTCCAACACTCTGTGTCACACAGTGGCCAAAAAACCCAGGTACCATCAGGAGATCCATCAGCGGGGCCAGGACACTAGAAGCCCTCCCAATATGCCCCCCCCCCAGAATACAGAGCATCACTGCCCCAGACAGAGAGTTCCAACAATAACTGTGGCTAATAGCCACTGATGGACGTCTGCTCCAGATGTTGATCCAATCCCCTCTTGAAGCCATCTAAGCTTGCAGCCACCACCACCTCCTGTGGCAGTGAATTCCACGTGTTAATCACCCTTTGAGTGAAGAAATACTTCCCTGTATCCGTTCTAACCCAATCGCTCAGCAATTTCATGGAGTACCCGCGAGTTCTTGTATTGTGAGAAAGGGAGAAAAAGTACTTCTTTCTCTACCTTCTCTATCCCATGCATAATCTCGTAAACCTAAGTAGCATAAACAGGACGTTGATCATAGAAAAGACACTTCTGCATTTCAAATTGGAGACCTAGTTTATGTGAATCCGCCATATGGAGTTGGGAAAGATCGTTCAGTGCTTTGTACCCTTTGCAAATAACAAACATCAGAAGGGATAAGATAGGGCAGGTTTGAAAGGGAACGTCTCAAGGGATCCTAAGGCCCAGCAAACAGCACATGAGTACTACAAAGCTTTAAAAACACCGGCGCAGGAGACCGGCAAGGCAGGTTGTTATTTCTGTAGAAGATTTATATTCTGCCAGTAGGGTTGCCAATTCCAGTTCAAGAAATACCTGGGGACTTCGGGGGTGGAATCAGGAGACATTGGGGGTGGAGTCAGGAGCAAGGTTGTGACAAGCACAATTGAACCCCAAAGGAAGTTCTGGCCATCACATTTAAAGGGGCCATACATCTTTTAAATTTCTTCCCTTCATTGGAAATAATGAAGGAGAGGGGCACCTTCTTTCAGAGCTCATAGAATTGGACCCTCTGGTCCAATCCTTTTGAAACTTGGAGGGTGTTTTGAGGAGAGGCATCGGATGCTATGCTGAAAATTTGGTGCCTCTAGTCTATATCCAAAAACAGCCCCCACAGAGCCCCAGATACCTGCAGATCAATTCTCCATTATACCCTATGGGAATCGCTCTCCTTAGGAAATAATGGAGTGGCCAGTAGACATTTCCCTTCTCCCCTCCCACTTTCTGATGACCTCAAAGCAGGAAGTGGGCTTCCAAACCGGGGGATCCCCTGCCCCCACCTGGGGATTGATAGCCCTATTTGCCAGCCATACCAACAACAACATCGGGTGGTTAGCAGCATGGAATTAAGGTGTAAAGTTGTTTTTTTTATATATATACAAAAAACATTTCAAAGTTATTAAAAACAATTCTTAGCATTAAAAAATCCAAATGTCCTCCAGAATAAAATACTTTCCACAGAGACTGATAGATCTCCAGGGACAGGAAATAGATAGATCTTGATAGATCCCCTGGGTGGGAGTGGGTGGGGAAAAAAACAGGCCTCAGATTCAGCAGGAGCTCACAGGAGCACAGCTCCTGCACCTTTCTGATGGCTCCCCCTCTTCCTCCCCACCTGCCTTGTTCATTGAATAGTAGGTGCAGCTGCATAACAATCCCTGGATTAGGAGAGCAGGCAGCCAGCCAGCCACCAGGGGCTTTGCCATACCCCCAGCAGCCCTCATCAACCCCTGGAGAAGCCCATGCCACCCTTTCTCCACTTATGTGATTTTGGGCATTGGGTGGCTTATTGGCCTTTTGACTGTGGCGGGGGGCAGCCCAGGAGAGCCCCAGGCGAGCGAGGCCTGCTTGGGCTGGCTGGATCTCTAGCCAGTCCAAGGAGGCCTCAGTTGCCCAGGGCTCTCCTTTCTTGTGTTGGGTTGCTTTTGACTTGGGGGGGGTGGCATATGCTAATGAGTTATGCTAACGAACTCTGCCACTGATTTTTCTACAAAGCAACCCCTGGGAAAAGATAACCAGCAGAAACATCACACATTAGGAAAAAGGCAAGAATGGTCATTATCACTTAAAGCATTGGGGATCGAAGACTGCTCTTTATCATCAAAGGAAAGACGTTCTGCCACCTTTTCTTCAAAATTGCTGTCCTAATCTCATAACTGGGAAGTTTTTCAGGCTGTTTGCCTAAAATCTACATTGAGGCAATTTATGCCGCTTGCTTCCTGGCAGAGAAGAGGATGGACACACGTTTCCTTTCCTCCCTCTGATAACCTTTTTATTTATTTGCAGACCAACCCATGAACGCATGCCTGTGGATCCTTATCTAGGGGGGCCAACTCTTAGTTGGGAAATTCCAGGATATCTGGGGTTATAGCCTGGGGACTGTAAGATTTGGGGGGAGAGACAAGAGCCAGTTTGGAGTAGTGGTTAAGTGTGCGGACTCTTCTCTGGAAGGGTGGAGTATAAATATGTAGTTGTCTTCTTCTTCCCCTTTATTTCCTTCCTCCCCCCCTGTGAGGTGGGTGGGGCTGAGAGAGCTCTCCCAGAAGCGGCCCTTTCAAGGACAGCCTCTGCCAGAGCTATGGCTGACCCAAGGCCATTCCAGCAGGTGCAAGTGGAAGAGTGGGGAACCAAACTTGGTTCTCCCAGATCAGAGTCTGTGCACTTAACCACTACACCAAGCTGGCTCCGGCAACCCCAACAGCACACTATATCATTAGCCATAAACGTTTTGCTTGGGACTAATCTACTGAGCGCGTTATGTAAAATGTAATGCACGATTTGGAACAGAGTTCAAAAATAGCAGCGGCCTGAAATCATAATTTCTGCTTTGATTCGATGCGAAGAGCTTTGAAGGAAGCATCCTTGCTCGGGAGAAAGCCCCCTCCCCGAGTTCTGTTCCTGATCAACATGCATTACCATAGCGACTAAAGTTGCCAGCTCCAGGTTGGGAAATTCAGGGAGATTGGGGAATAGAACCTGAGGAAGGGAGGGGAGAGACAGCAGCGGATGTAGTGCCATCGAGCAGCAGCAGATGTAGAGCCATCGAGCAGTGTTTCCCAACCACTGGGGCGGGACTTAAAAGTGGGTCACGCCGAATGTGGGTTGTGGGCCAGCCCTGTTGTTCTTTTCCTTATTTTGGAAACTGAGTTCTGACTGGTAAGAGTGCCTTCCATGTTACACATGCACAGTGGTTGGTATTTTGTCTTCACTGCATACTGATCACGTAACATTTGTCCTGATAGTGAGTTTCTTAGAGGCATAGTGAGGATCAGAGGGCATAATGGAGGAGGAGGAGGAGGAGGAGGAGGAGGAGGAGGAGGAGGAGGAGGAGGAGGAGAAGAAGAAGAAGAAGAAGAAGAAGAAGAAGAAGAAGAAGATGATGATGATGATGATGATGATGATGATGATGATGATGATGATGGATTTATACCCTGCCCTCCACTCTGAATCGCAGAGTCTCAGAGAAGATCACAATCTCTTTTATCTTCCTCCCCCACAACAGACACCCCGTGAGGTAGGTGGGGCTGAGAGAGCTCTTACAGCAGCTGCCCTTTCAAGGACAACTACTACAAAAGCTACGGCTGACCCAAGGCCATTCCCGCAACTGCAAGTGGAGGAGTGGGGAATCAAACCCGGTTCTCCCAGATAAGAGTCCGCACACTTAAGCACTACAGGGGAAGAAGGTCGATGAGAGCTATGGCTGACCCAAAGCCATTCCAGCAGCTGCAAGTGGAGGAGTGGGGGATCAAACCTGGTTCTCCCAGATAAGAGTCCGCACACTTAACCACTACAGGGGAAGAAGGTCTATGAGAGCTATGGCTGACCCAAGGCCATTCCCACAACTGCAAGTGGAGGAGTGGGGAATCAAACCCGGTTCTCCCAGATAAGAGTCCGCACACTTAACCACTACAAGGGAAGAACGTCTATGAGAGCTATGGCTGACCCAAGGCCATTCCCGCAACTGCAAGTGGAGGAGTGGGGAATCAAACCCGGTTCTCCCAGATAAGAGTCCGCACAGTTAACCACTACAGGGGAAGAAGGTCTATGAGAACTATGGCTGACCCAAGGCCATTCCAGCAGCTGCAAGTGGAGGAGTGGGGGATCAAACCTGGTTCTCCCAGATATAGAGTCCGCACACTAAATCACTACACCAAACAGGTGTAGTGGTCAAAGACTGGAATGGCACTTCCATATACAAAGACTGTGTGTGTGTCAGAATGCTACCTGCTTGGGGTGCATAGTTGTGCAGTGTGGGTTGGTTTCTCCAAAACTTCTGGTTAACCACTGTAGAAAATGGAATCATGAACTAGGTGACAGTTTGCCTAGGGTACTGCCCCCAAAAGCCATGGGCCAGCCCTGGATAGGTCCACACCATGTCCATTTGGACTTGTGAGTCACCATACCATAGGGTCGCCAATCCCCGGCTAGAGCCCAGTAAAATACATAAAAACACATTTATCAATATACCATGCTACATCTTCCCTAAAAGTCGGTTCTTCAAGTATTCCAATGTTCAGATATGCTGATGTTCACGAATTTGGATATTCGGATATCGGTCAGTTGTATGCCAACCGGAAAAGGGTTGTCTTACAGGCCCTGCGGAACTGTCCGAGATTCCGCAGGGCCCTCACCTCCTCCGGGAGCTGGTTCCACCAACAGGGGGGCTGCAATCGAAAAGGCCCTGTCCCTAGTTGTTTTCAGACGGGCCTCCTTTGGCCCAGGGATTGTAAAGGACATGGACAAACACAATTAAATATATATATAAAAAAACTTGAAATATGCTTAAAATGTTAGCAGTTGTTGGTATTAACGGTGCTTTCTTTGTATTTCTGCCATGGGATCCGGGGAACTGGGCAAAGGAAGCTGTGGCTCCTTCCTTCCTTCCTTCCTTCCTTCCTTCCTTCCTTCCTTCCTTCCTTCCTTCCTTCCTTCCTTCCTTCCTTCCTTCCTTCCTTCTCCAGGGGACAGAGGAGGGAAGAGCCTCAGCCAATAGAAGGGAGAGAGGCTTGGCTCAGTAGCTCTGCTGTGAGATTGAGAGAGCCTGGAAAAACAAGCTCTGCCTTCCTCCCCCTTCCTCCGCAAGGGAGAACCCTCAGCCAGTGAAGAAAATAAGAGGTTTTGCTCTGTAGTTGTATGACTGAGCAAGCCTTGCAAAGCAAGCTGTTATGCTGAAGGAAGCTCTAGATATTTCCGCACCAAGAGCTGGCAATCCTATATGCTGTAATGTTTAGAGCAGGGGTGTCAAACATGCAGTCCGGGGGCCGAATGAGGCCCCTGGAGGGCTCCTATCAGGCCCC
The DNA here is from genome assembly GCF_032191835.1 of Heteronotia binoei. Lineage (NCBI taxonomy): Eukaryota > Metazoa > Chordata > Lepidosauria > Squamata > Gekkonidae > Heteronotia > Heteronotia binoei. Next base: position 17,482,756 of record NC_083229.1, on the reverse strand, counting down.
TGAACAACTGGCTGTCAACTGCTTCCTCCTCCCTATATCTTGCTTCCTTCTGCATAATAGTTTGCTTTGCAAGGCTTGCTCAGTCTCACACCAGAGCGAGGCTCCTACCTTGGGGAGGAAGGGGGGAGGAATAGCTTGCTTTTCCAGGCTCTCTCAATCACACAACAGAACTACTGAGCCAAGCCTCTCTTCCTTCTATTGGCTGAGGCTCCTCTCTCTCCTGGTCCCCTGGGGAAGGAAGGAAAGAACCAGAGCTTCCTTGCCCGGTTCCCTGGATCCCATGGGAGAAATACAAAAAAAGCACTTTTAAGACCAATGAGTGCTAATCTTTAAGCATGATTTATTTTATTTTATTTTTTAAAAAAATCCTTAACTGTGTTTCTCTGTGTCCTAGGGTTGCCAAGTCCAATTCAAGAAATATCTGGTGGCTTTGGGGGTGGAGCCAGGAGACTTTGGGGGTGGAGCCAGGAGACATTAGGGGTGGAGCCAAGATCAAGGCTGTGACAAGCATAATTGAACTCCAAAGGGAGTTCTGGCCATCACATTTAAAGGGACGGCACACCTTTTCAATGCCTTCCTTCCTTAGGAAATAATGAAGGATAGGGGCACCTTTTGGGGGGGGGCTCATAGAATTGGACCCCCTGGTCCAATCTTTTTGAAACTTGGGAGGTATTTTGGGGAGAGTCACTAGATGCTATACTGAACATTTGGTGCCTCTACCCCAAAAAACAGCCCCCCCAAAGCCCCAGATACCCGCAGATCCGATGCCTCTCCTCAAAACACCCTCCATTTCCCTCCCCTCCCCCCCACTTTCTGACGACCCTGAAGCGGGGGGAGGGCCTCCAAACCGGGGGATCCCCTGCCCCCACCTGGGGATTGGCAACCCTACTGTGTCCTTTATAAAGTTTATATCGCTGCTACCTAATCTGAAATAGATACACCCATGGCCCAGCCCAACAAGGTCTCATTTATGTCAGATCTGGCCCTCCTAACAAATGAGTTTGACACCCCTGGGTTAGAGTGTTGATCTAAGGGACATCCACCTTTGAATCCCTGCTCATGCCATGAAAGCTTGGCCCAGTCATATCCTTCTCGGCCTAACCTGCCCTGCAGGGCTGTTGTGCTGATAAAATGGAGGAGAGGAGCACAATACAAGCCATTTTGGATCCCCCCATGAAGGAAGCACACGAGTAATAAAACGTGCTGCTCTAGTCAGAAAAAATGGAAACAAAGATTGTGTGCATCTCCAATTACAGAACCTCCGGGTGTTTTCTAACACGCCTGACATTTGAACCAAATCATTAACTCTGGGGAAGTTTTCAGCGCTGAAATGCTAGCACTGGGTTTGGCACACGGCTAATGCTTCGCTGGGGCTGAATGAGTTGACCTTTATATATAAACATCCCTTTGGATGGCCAAAGAGAATTCCTTCCTTTTCAAAATAGAAGGCAGGGAGAGAGCTGGAAGAAGGCTCTTGCTGACCTTAAGTGCTCCTGCCCTTCCGTTGTGGCCACATCCGGTTTGGGCCAAGACAGAGGAAGATTTTAGCAAAAGCCTGGACCACCTGGTAGTTAGCCAAGATCTAGCACATCTGGAGCAATGGAAACTCTGTGAACATTGCTGGGGCTGCTGAAATATGTTAGGGGTTGCCAAGAACAATTCAAGAAATATCTGGGGACTTTGGGGGTGGAGCCAGGAGACTTTGGGGATGAAGACAGGAGCAAGGGTGTGACAAGCATCATTGAACTCCAAAGGGAGTGCTGGCCATCACAGTTAAAGAAGAAGAAGAAGATATTGGATTTATATCCCGCTCTCCACTCCGAAGAGTCTCAGAGAGGCTCACAACCTCCTTTACCTTCCTACCCCACAACAGACACCCTGTGAGGTAGGTGGGGCTGGAGAGGGCTCTCACAGCAGCTGCCCTTTCAAGGACAGAGGCTCAGAGCAGCCTACAATCTCCTTTACCTTCCTCCCCCACAAGAGACACTCTGTGAAGTGGGTGGGGCTGAGAGGACTCTTACAACAGCTGCCCTTTCAAGGATAACCTCTGCCAGAGCTATGGCTGACCCAAGGCCATCCCAGCAGCTGCAAGTGGAGGAGTGGGGAATCAAACCCGGTTCTCCCAGATAAGAGTCTGCACACTTAACCACTACAGGGGAAGAAGGTCTATGAGAGTGATGGCTGACCCAAGGCCATCCCAGCAGGTGCAAGTGGAGGAGTGGGGAATCAAACCCGGTTCTCCCAGATAAGAGTCCACACACTTAACCATTACACCAAACTGGCTCTCCACACCAAACTGGCTCCAGTTTTTTAAATGCCTTCCCTCCATTGGAAATAATGAAGGATAGGGCACCTTCTTTGGGGGCTCATAGAATCGGACCACCTGGTCTAATCCCTTTGAAACTTAGAGGGTGTTTTGAGGAGGGGCAGAGGATGCTATGCTGAAAATTTGGTGCCTCTACCTCAAAAAAACAGCCCCCCCCCCAGAGCCCCAGATATCCGCAGATCAATTCTCCATTATACCCTAGGAATCGGTCTCCATAGGGAATAATGGAGTGCCCAGCAGACATTTCCCTCCCCATTTTCTGATGACATTGAAGTGGGCAGAGGGTCTCCAAACCGGGGGATCCCCTGCCCCCACCCGTGGATCGGCCGGTTCTGATGCTGGCCCTGCAATTGATTGCATTGAGTCAGGAAGAGACTTGCGACTGATGCTCTTCCCAAATTGATTAAGGGGATTATTCAATTAAAGCTCCCAGCCGAACACTGACGGCTGAGCCTTTAATGAGTGCAAGGTTTGCAAAAAAAAAAAAAGGGGGGGGTGAGTCTTGACCTACTGAAATCAATAACAAAACTCCCATACCGGATAAGCCCCGGGACAAAGTAAACCGGCCTTACCAATGATTAGCCAGCCTGACCTCCATCCCTTTCGTTGGGAAACATTTCAAACAGCCAGGGCAATTCAGATGCGTGACTCCAATTAACGGTTTTTTATGGTAGGGCACTTTGATCCCTGCCAGGGCTGGCGTCAGCATTTGTTGTCAGGAGGGGCATCTGTCAGGGATCCTGGCAAGGCCCGCAGATGCTGACTGTGCCCCTGCCCCCCCCCGCCAGGGTTACCAGGGTTGGAGGTGAAGCCACTGTCCCCTGTCTCAGCCTCTAGAACAGAGGTGTCTAACATGTTGCCCGGCAGCCGAATGAGGCCCCCGAGCAACTGGCTCTTGTCTGCTCCCTTCTCCCTTGCTTCCTTCAGCATCTCAACCTGCTTTGCAAGGCTTGCTCAATCGCACAGGAGCGACCGAGCAAAACCTCAGATTTCTCCATTGGCTGAGGCTCCTCCCCCTCCTGGTCCCCTGTGGCGGGGGGGGGGGGAAGGGAAAGAACCAGAGCTTCCTTTGCTCAGTTCCCTGGATCCCATGGGAGAAACACAAAGGAAGCACCTTTAAGACCAACAAGTACTAATGTTTTAAGCATTTTTCATTTTAAGTTTAAAAAAAACCCTTTCATTGTGCTTGTCTGTGTCCTTTAAAAAGTTTATGTATAAAACATTTGGACCTCACCGAGAAACGCTTCTAGTATCTTTACTGCCAAACTGCAGACATTCAAAGTCATGGTGAGATGGTCGTTAACACCTTCTTTGCTATATCGATTTAAGGCTTCAAATAATTTAAATTGCCCCAAACAATGTGGGCAGATGGCAAATTATTGGTGGACTTGCCCTCGAATACAAAACTACCGGGAAATGATTGTAACAGAAATCGATATTATACTGAATGTGCACTTACCTTATAATCCTGAAGTGATCCTTTTGGAAAACTGGACTCATTCTGCGATACCTAAAAGAAAAAGGGAAATTATATCAATCTTATTAGCAATTGCGAAGACACTTTTGGTGTATAACTGGAGATCCTTCAACATACCGTCTGTAAACACGTGGAAAAACAAGATTTGGGACTATTTTATTCTTTGCAAGCTGGCTTATTTAAACAAGGATATGCCCCCAACCTTATAAGAAAAGAAGATTATAGACTTAGGGTATCCGGTGGTGACTTATCTAATTGAACAAGAATTTTACCAAAAAATATGCTGTATCATAACTTGATTTATTTCTAGACGACTGTTTGTAAATAGTTCTTTGAGTTATGAAGATTGTTGACAAAATAACCATCTGTATATGCTATCTTGAAAATAATAAAAATCGAAATTTGAAAAAAAAATGTTTATATCTCTGCTACCTAATCTTAAACAGGTACACACACGGCCAGTCCTGACATGGCCTGGCCCGACAAGGTCTCCTTTATGTCAGATCTGGCCCTTAGTTTAGTTTAAAATTAGTTGAGCAAAGCAGGAGTCAAGTCCCACCTTTAAGACCAACCAAGTTTCATTTAGAACGTAAGCTTTTGTATCCCCTCGTCTGATGAAGTGTGCTTAGAGAGCACACGAAAGCGTACGTTCTAAATTTGCTTTGTTCAACTAATTTTAAACTAAACTAAGGGCCAGATCTGACATATAGCATATACAGATGGTTCTTTTGACTCCTGCTTTCTTCAACTGCTTCAGACCAACATGGCTGCCCGCCTGGATCTACCAACAAATTAGTTTGACACCCCTGCTCTGGAAGTTGCGGCAACAGGCTGCAGAATCACTGGGGCGTGCCTCTGCCAGATGAAGGTCACCAGCTCTGAGTTGGATGAGTCCTGGCGATTTGGGGGCGGAGCCTGGGGAGACTAGGGCTTGGGATGGGAGGGACCACAATGGGTTATAATGCCATGGAGTCTACCTTCCAATGCAACTCTCTTCTCCAGGGGAACTGATCATTTAGGCCTGATCCCTTCTGCCAGGCGTGTAAAACTCATTTCTTATGAGGGCCGGCAGGGGTGGGATTCTAGCAGGGGCTCCTTTGCATATTAGGCCACACACCCCTGATGTAGCCAATCTTCCACGAGCTTACAAGGCTCTTTTTTTGAAAGCTCTTGGAGGATTGGCTACAACAGGGGGTGTGACCTAACATGCAAAGGAACTCCTGCTAGAATCCCACCCCTGACTGGGCCGGATCTGAAATAAATGAGACCTTGTCAGGCTGGGCCAGGTGTGTCATAAAATATAGAAGATGAAGATAGAAGATATTGGATTTATATCCCGCCCTCCACTCCGAAGAGTCTCAGAGCGGCTCACAATCTCCTTTACCTTCCTCCCCCACAACAGACACCCTGTGAGGTAGATGAAGGTATTGGATTTATATCCCGCCCTCCACTCCAAAGAGTCTCAGAGCGGCTCACAATCTCCTTTTCCTTCCTCCCCCACAACAGACACCCTGTGAGGTAGATGAAGATATTGGATTTATATCCTGCCCTCCACTCTGAAGAGTCTCAGAGCGGTTCTCAATCTCCTTTACCTTCCTCCCCCAGAACAGACACCCTGTGAGGTAGATGAAGATATTGGATTTATATCCTGCCCTCCACTCTGAAGAGTCTCAGAGCGGTTCTCAATCTCCTTTACCTTCCTCCCCCAGAACAGACACCCTGTGAGGTAGATGAAGATATTGGATTTATATCCTGCCCTCCACTCTGAAGAGTCTCAGAGCGGCTCACAATCTCCTTTTCCTTCCTCCCCAACAACAGACACCCTGTGAGGTAGATGAAGATATTGGATTTATATCCTGCCCTCCACTCTGAAGAGTCTCAGAGCGGTTCTCAATCTCCTTTACCTTCCTCCCCCACAACAGACACCCTGTGAGGTGGGTGGGGCTGGAGAGGGCTCTCACAGCAGCTGCCAGAGCAATGACTGACCCAAGGCCATGCTAGCAGGTGCAAGTGGAGGAGTGGGGAATCAAACCCGGTTCTCCCAGATAAGAGTCTGCACACTTAACCACTACAGGGGAAGAAGGTCTATGAGAGCTCTGGCTGACCCAAGGCCATTCCAGCAGCTGCAAGTGGAGGAGTGGGGAATCAAACCCGGTTCTCCCAGATAAGAGTCCGCACACTTAACCACCACACCAAACTTGCTCTCCATATAATGCTAGGTAGCAAAGATATAAACTTTATAAAAGACATAGACAAACACAAAGATTTTTTTAAAAAAAAACTTAAAACATTAGCACTCGGTCTTAAAGGTGCTTTCTTTGTATCTCTGCCATGGGATCCAGGGAACTGGCCAAAGGAGCTATGGCTCTTTTCTTCCTTCCTCAGGAAACCAAGTGGGTGATGACCATCAGCCAATAGAAGGAAGAGAGGCTTGGCTCAGTAGCTCTGCTGTGTGATTGTGATAGCCTGGCAAAGCAAGCTCTTCCTCCCCCCCCCACCTTCCCAAGGGAGGAGCCTCAGCCAATGGAGAAAACAGAGGTTTTGCTCAATAGCTCCTATGCGATTGAGCAAGCCTTGCAAAGCAAGCTGTGATGCAGAAGGAAGCAAGATACAGGTAGAAGGAAGCAGATGACAGCCAGTTGCTCAGGGGCCTGATTTGGCCCCCAGGTCACATGTTTGACACCCCTGACTTATGCCTTACACCTCCAGGCCCTTCCTGGAGGTTGGGAACCCTAATGGTGGACCTCCAGGGAAATGGCTAACTAGAAACATTCCCTGGAAATCAGATGCCCAGTCCATTCCCAAGGATGTGCGAAAAGCTGCTTTTGAGTCCCAACTGGGGGGGAAAGTGGGATATAAATAACAGCATATGCTTCCCATTAAGGGACAGGACATTTCATTCTCCTGGCAGCAGGCAAACCTACCTGCATCCTTTCCTTCTTATCTAATACGTGAAGGAGGGGTTTTTTTGTATTTGTTAGTGTTAGGCAATGAAGCTAAGGGAAAAAAACAAGCAAACAAAAAACCCCTCTACATATTACATAAGAAGGAAAGGATGCAGATAGGTTGGTCAAAGAATGAAACGTCCCGTAACAGGAAGCAATGGCAGTTATTTCTATTTTTTTTCTCCCCAGTTGGGACTCAAAAACAGCTTTTTGCACATCCTTCCCCCCCCTTCCATTTTTCTCACAACAACAGACCTGTGAGCAGGATTGGCCATGTCACCAGGCAAACCAGGTGATCGCCTAGGGCGTTGTCCTTCGTGGGGCACCAAATTGGACACCCCCATGTGACATTATCAGTGTGCCAGAAGTAAGAAGAAGAAGAAGACATTGGATTTATATCCTGCCCTCCACCCTGAATCAGAGCAGCTCACAATCTCCTTTATCTTCTTCCCCCACAACAGACACCCTGTGAGGTGGGTGGAGCTGGAGAGGGCTCTCACAGCAGCTGCCCTTTCAAGGACAACTCCGACGAGAGCTCTGGCTGACCCAAGGCCATTCCAGCAGGTGCAAGTGGAGAAGTGGGGAATTAAACCCAGTTCTCCCAGATAAAAATCTGCACACTTAACCACTACACCAAACTGGCTCTCTAAAAGTTAGCCTTGCCTAGGGTGCCAGATAGTTTAGAGCCAGACCTTTCTATGAGGTAGGATAGGCTGTGAGAGTCTGTGATGGGCCCAAGGTCATCCCACAAGCTTCCATGGGGGTTCGAAAACAGTCCTAGCCTAGTTTGTGGCTCTATCCACTCCATTGTATTGGCTCTCAGGGTTATGTGACACTATCAGTTTGGTGTAGGATTACTGGCTGACTCAGGACATATCTGGGGACTTGGGGGTGGAGCCAGGATCATGGGTGTGACAAACATGATTCAGCTCTGAAAGGTGTTCTGGCCATCGCATCTAAAAGGACCGTGAGGCCTGCTGACAAAGCCTCTGCTTGGCATGCAGAAGATCCCAGGTTCAGTCCCTGGCATCTCCATTTAAAGGACCAGGCAAGAGATGGTTTGAAAGATCTCCGCCTGCAACCGTAGAGAGCCACACTGAGACAGTATTGTCTCTGTAGACAATACTAACATAGATGGACCCACAAGGATCAGTACAAGCGGGGCTTTTTTTGTAGCAGGAACTCCTTTGCATATTAGGTCACAACCCCTGATGTAGCCAATCCTCCTGGAGCTTACAGTAGGCCCTGTAAGAAGAGCCCTGTAAGCTCTTGGAGGATTGACTACATCAGGGGGTGTGGCTTAATAGGCAAAGGAGTTCCTGCTACAAAAAAAGCCCTGAGTATAAGGTAGCGTCCATGGCAGCACCGGGATTCAAACCCTGGCCTCTCGGATCTTAGCCTGAAACTGTAACCTCTACATCACACTGGCTCTCAATTTTTCTTTTTACAAAATGCTCAGCATGTGTGAAGGGTCACAGCGTTTTGCAGTCCTTCGGAATGGACTTGGCTCGCACCGCGTTCTACACCTAGCAGTTCGTCCCTCCGAGGGCAGTTAGCATTGCTGTTTTCGGGTCCGGCAAACAAAGGCTTTCTTCATGATTCCAAGAAGCGTTCCAACACAAGAGAGCATTTATTTGATAAAAAAGAATGTTAAGGGGTTGTTGTTTTTTTAAATGGCTACTCCAGCAATATTCAGCAAAAAGCCGGGATCTTTACGTATCCATTTCCTTCAAAGGTTTAGAGCCGTTGACAAACGAGTGCTAAATTAAGACAGGGTTGCAAGCCGAAGAAACGAGACTCCTGTTTAGAAAATCAAAGTGAGACTGGTAAGTGCATCAGTTGCACTTTTGGAGTGGCTAAAAGACCAGGAATGTGCAAGGGGTCTTGAAGATAGATCTAAGAAATTGACTTTGTTATGTAGAAGAAGAAGATATTGGATTTATATCCCGCCCTCCACTCCGAAGAGTCTCAGAGCGGCTCACAATCTCCTTTACCTTCCTCCCCCACAACAGACACCCTGTGAGGTAGATGAAGATATTGGATTTATATCCCGCCCTCCACTCCGAAGAGTCTCAGAGCAGCTCACAATCTCCTTTACTTTCCTCCCCCACAACAGACACCCTGCGAGGTGGGTGGGGCTGGAGAGGGCTCTCACAGCAGCTGCCCTTTCAAGGACAACCTCTGCCAGAGCTATGGCTGACCCAAGGCCATGCTAGCAGGTGCAAGTGGAGGAGTGGGGAATCAAACCCGGTTCTCCCAGATAAGAGTCCGCACACTTCACCACTACACCAAACTGTATTGGGATTGAAGTTTGGCTTCAGGGCCAGCAGAGACTTGGCTGAGCTTGAGACCCCAAAACAAGAGCCACCTGGATTCAGGAAGGAGACCTATCAGGGATCCTTGGGCCAGTTGTGTGTAATGGGTTTTTGAGTGGGGTTATTTGAGTGCATGTTAAGAGCCCCGTGGTGCAGAGTGGTAAAGCTGCAGTGCTGCAGTCGGAGCCCTCTGCTCACGACCTGAGTTCGATCCCAGCGGAAGCTGGTTCAGGTAGCCGGCTCGAGGTTGACTCAGTCTTCCATCCTTTCGAGGTCGGTCAAATGAGTACCCGCTTGCTGGGGGGAAAGCGTAGAGGACTGGGGAAGGCAATGGCAAACCGCCCTGTAAAGTCTGCCGTGAAAACGTTGTGAAAGCAACATCACCCCAGAGTCGGAAACGACTGGTGCTTGCACAAGGGACTACCTTTACCTTTTTTTTATTTGCATGCATATAAGCAGGGCTATTGGCCCTGCAAGACAGTTCCATTTTTACCCGACTACGCAGAATCACTGAATAAAGAGCTGATTTCACTATCTCCTGGGCGTCCTCATGTTTTGAACCCAGAACATTTTAGACTGCTTAATTTGATTTTCAGGCAGGGCTTATTTTGTAGCAGGAACTCCTTTGCATATCAGGCCACACACCCCTGATGTAGCCAATCCTCCAAGAGCTCACAGGGCTCTTCTTACAGGGCGTACTGCAAGCTCCAGGAGGATTGGCTATATCAGGAGTGTGTGGCCTAAAATGGAAAGAAGTTCCTGCTACAAAAAAAAAAGCCCAGTTTTCAGGCAAAACAAATAGCGCATTCGCTACCGTTCTCAGCTGCTCTGACTTCCGATGGTGGTTCGACCTTGACCCCTGCCCCGTTCTGCATTCCTCTGAGCATGTGGGAAACGCCTCCAGCTTTTGGTTTCCAAGCCTCTTTGCCCTTCACAAAGCTCTTCTGTGATTTTTTTTTTTGCTGCTGCTTCTGGTGGTCCAGCTGTTTGGGAGGTGGTTTTCTATGAAGGTCTTTGTCTTGAAGCACCCGGGGCTGGAAACTGCGCGAGCTGTTGTATTTCCTCCCAGTCTCCCAAAGGAGGCTCATTTTGGATTGGCTACAGTGTGAATTGCTCCACTACTGTAGGTTGGGTTCCGCTGCAAACGAGGATGAGTCATATTCCAGAGGGGTAGCTGTCCAAGAAGAGCCCCGTGGCTCAGAGTGGTAAAGCTGCAGTACTGCAGTCTGAACTCTCTGCTCACGACCTGAGTTCGATCCCAGTGGAAGCTGGGTTCAGGTAGCCGGCTGCAGGTTGACTCAGCCTTCCATCCTTCCGAGGTCGGTCAAATGAGTACCCAGTTTGCTGGGGGGAAAGTGTAGATGACTGGGGAAGGCGATGGCAAACCACCCTGTAAAAAGTCTGCCGTAAAAGCAACGTCACCCCAGAGTCGGAAACGACTAGTGCTTGCACAGGGGACCTTTCCTTTCCTGTATTACTGGAGTTGTCTCCATCGAAGAGGGGAACGTAGAGTTTACCTTTGCGGGAAGAAACTTCGAAGCAGGACATCAAGTCAACCTCCTGTACATTGGAACTCTACCTTGTACTATATTTTGGAAGAAATCTGTCTTGTATTGTGATTGCTTATGTGATTGTTGATGAGTTAATATGAACTATGGTTCACCTACAGAAGTTATAAGTTTGTAGTACATTACACTTAGTAAATTTTTGGTCACTATAACCCTTTGCGTTATATATTGTTGCGTTATTTATTGTTGCACAGTCCTATAGTGACTTCTCTGTTGGGTTGTCCCACCTGGGGATTGACAACCCTACATCTCAAACAGGACAGCCCACCAGGCCTGGGGGAACATAAATATCCCGGCTTCTGTATTGCTGGAGTAGCAGTTCTGGTCGCTGCACCTCAAAAAGGATATTATAGCATTGGAGAAAGTCCAGAGAAGGGCAACTAGAATGATTAAAGGGCTGGAGCACTTTCCCTATGAAGAAAGGTTGAAACGCTTGGGACTCTTTAGCTTGGAGAAACATCGACCGGGGTGACATGATAGAGGTTTACAAGATAATGCATGGGATGGAGAAAGTAGAGAAAGAAGTACTTTTCTCCCTTTCTCACAATACAAGAACTCGTGGGCATTCGATGAAATTGCTGAGCAGACAGGTTAAAACGGATAAAAGGAAGTACTTCTTCACCCAAAGGGTGATTAACATGTGGAATTCACTGCCACAGGAGGTGGTGGCGGCCACAAGTATAGCCACCTTCAAGAAGGGTTTAGATAAAAATATGGAGCACAGGTCCATCAGTGGCTATTAGCCACAGTGTATGTGTGTATATAAAATTTTTTGCCACTGTGTGACACAGAGTGTTGGACTTGATGGGCCGTTGGCCTGATCCAACATGGCTTCTCTTATGTTCTTATGTTCATTGTCCCTATCCCGTTAATAGAAGTCTAAAGTGTGGGAATGGGCAGATGCAGCTTTTCATGGCATGGACAGAAATAGCATTCCATTAAGCCTCTGTTTAAAACATTGTTGACCACCCGCCTCTGAAAACAGATCCTCAGGTGATGTATCTAGTTGTGTACCTGACCAGGTGGACAGAATCAAAAGGGTGGAAGTCAGAGTCATGAGAATGGGGCAAACACCTGTGAGCACTTTGTATCAAAGGCTGTATTTTATCCCCTTTGTTAGAGACATTTCGGGCATTCAGTGAGAGGTTTAGGGTAACAGAATTTAGTTGAAGAAAGTTTTAACAAAGATCAAGTGCACATTGTGTTCTGGAGTTTCCTTCCTGGTCAGTTTTGTTTTCTCGAAATCAAATAGGAGCTTGGGAGGTGAGGTTTGGCCGCCCCGTGAAGCAAATCAGAAAATGAAATAACGAGATGCTTTTTGATGCGGGATTTTACAGCTCCCTCGAGTTGGTGTTTGTTTACCACCGGTTTATAGCTCCCGGTTTCCTGGTGCTGAAACTGGAACTGAAATTAATTAGCCGATGAACACAAGGCAGAAAGCTGTCATCCCCGATTTAGGTTCCCTCTTGCAGGGTTTTGTACCAGAAGATCCACCCCCCCCACCCAAACCTAAGAGCTTTCCCATTCATTCCAATGGAAGAGGGCATACCCATGATGGAACAAAGTTGGAATCCAGTGGTACCTTTAAGACCAACAAAAGTTTTATTCAAAATGTGCATGCACACTTTGTCGGACAATGAAATGGGGGTCCAGTGAGTGGTACTACATATGGGCAGTGGTTAAGCATGCAAAGTAGTACAAAAGTTAGAATCAGGGCTTTTTTTGTAGCAGGAACTCATTTGCATATTAGGCTACACCCCCTGATGTAGCCAATCCTCCAAGAGCTTGCAGTAGGCCCTGTAAGAAGAGCCCTGTAAGCTCTTGAAGGATTGGCTATATCAGGGAGGTGTAGCCTAATATGCAAAGGAGTTCCTGCTACAAAAAAAGCCTGGTTCGAATCCAA